>NC_034416.1:15381690-15471751 GCF_002078875.1 Numida meleagris
GTGCCTTGCTGCCAGCTGCTGGAAGTGGTGATCTGACTGGAGTGCTTTTTGCTAACTGGTTCTTTTGCTTCTGGAGGAGATGAGCTAAGATGTTTTAACAGGGTCTGGCTACAACCGTCAGCCCCTTCTAGGAGTAAGTTTCTATTTTACATAGTTGGATCTGGATCATTCTTTTCGCTCTTGTGCTCCATTGATTTTCTGTAGACTAAGACTGATAGTCTGAGAGGAGATACTATCTACGTAATGCACGTGCAATGAATCATGTTTGTGCTAGGGTGGTGAGGCACTGGAACAGGTTGCCCAGAGATGTGGTTGATGCCACGTCCCTGGAGACTTTCAAGGCAAGGCTGGATCGGGCCCTAGGCAACCTGATGGAGCTGTGCTGTCCCTATGCGTTGCAGGGGAGTTGCACTAGATGGCCTTCAGAGGTCCTTTCCAACTCTTAAGGATTCTATAATTCTATGTTTAAATATAATTTGGCAAAATCTGTTGGGTGCAAAAATCCTGCAGTGTACACCTTATTCTTTCCTTATCAGGAAATACATATTAAACACATAGTGTGTTAAGAAATAAAAATGTTTAGAGTCCTTTATCTACTCCCATCTGAAAAATGAAAGAAAATCATTCAGGTGGACAGCAATAATCAGCCTGCCAGGAGACTCACAACAAGGCAGGTTTCAACCTGCTTCCTTACAGCTGAGCAACATGCAACAGACAGGACCTTTAGTACTGGAAGCAGCAAAAACAGATAGTTTTGATTGTTTAATTATTAACAGTATGTTCAGCTAGCAGACCAGTAGGCAGGAATTTCCACGAACCTTGGGTGCGAGCTGACGAGTGCAGCAGCACGAGGTCAATACCAGAGGTTTGGGCTGCCTCCAGAAGGAGGCCTCGCCAGCAAAGACGCAGGGACGGCAGCCCCAGGTGTCACACGTACCCACAGCTGCTCTCAGGGGAACCTTGCTGATGTTTGAATTGGGCCTGCTCTGAGCAGGGTGCTGGGCCTCTAGAGGCATCTTCCCAACTGCAACGTTTACAATGTCTGTATTATTTACTGTTCTTTTTCTTCTTTCTTTTATATTTCTCCTTACTGCCCAATGTGTATATATTTAAAAAAAAAAAAAAAAGTTCTGGGAATAGCCCTGTTAGTTTTCAACATCTTTTATGTAGATTTTTTTTTTCTATAGGAAATTTTCTCTTTTTTTTTCTCTTTAACTAGTGACCAGCCAGCTTCATGTCAAAAGTAGATGTTTTCATTAGACTTTAAACCAACATTCAGTGCTTTCAGGATTATTTATCTGTAGAATTCTTTCTTCCTCCAGAAAACCCAACTGCACATAATAATTTTCTCTAAGAAATCATAAGTACTGTGTCTCCAGCAGTGTTTTGGGCTGGGGCATTTCTTGCAAATACCTAAATCCAAAGCAGAGGTAAGCAGGCTCAGCCTGCATGTCCCACTATCAGACCCATGTAAAAAATTGGTCTCCTTCCTGTTTATGAGCTCTCTTCAAGTGCTAGAAGGCCACAGTGAGGTCTTTCCAGAGCCTTCCTTTCTCCAGACTGAAGGAGCCCAGCTTCCTCAGTCTTTCTTGATAGGAGAGGGGCTCCAGCCCTCTGAGCATCTTCGCGGCCCTCCTGTGGATCTGCTCCTACAGCTCTTGTTCTGCAGCCTGGACACAGTATTCCAGATGGGGCCTCATGAGGGCAGAGCAGAGGGGAACAATCCCCTCCCTCAGTCTCAGAGGCAGTGCCACTGGCAAAGACTGTGACTGCAGTTTCAAGGAGTCCTTTTACAGATGCATGTTGGGTAAATGTTGGAAGAAGGTCGACAGGAAGCTTGCAAGTCCAACAGTGTTCACCTGTTACCAGCTGAAATATGTTGATACTTAATGGATCCTGTGTCAACGGTTTACGGGCGTTAGGCCCGATTCCGTGACAAAGAGGACGGGGGACCCAAGGGCCCACGCCCCGGGAAAAGGGGAAAGGGGAAAAGGGTAGGGATATAGCCCTGAGAGCAAAGAACAGCGGCAACAATCTGAGGAGAAACAAACTAATTTACTAAATAAAATATCGGAATGCAAAACAAGACACTATAATACAATATAATTACAATTTAAGCTGATAAATTCAATACAGAGAGAGAGAATGTCCCAAAATCAAGGTAGGCCTTACTCTACTACCGACGATAAGACGGCTGGAGAGCGAGGTGCTGCCAAGACGAGAGACGGCGGAAAAAGGGACGAGGTCTCGTGATCTGCAAGTTTTTATACTGCGAGCTTTTATCTTTTCCCTCCGGCTGGAAATGGTAACAGAGGAGCAAAGTACCGTGGGGACTGTAGTAGTCCTTCTCTTCTGAGAACTAGGTATGTCCACTACATGATGTTATGATGTGGAATACCAATAACCGAAAATCACAAAACCATGACAATCCTGCCAGCTGGGGATCAGGCTGGTTTGCCAATTACTTTTTGCTGTTAAGGGATAATACACTTGCATTTGTCTTATTAAGCAGCTTAATATTTCCAGAGTGATTGAAAAGGTATCACTTTTTCTTCATAATCATATTTCTTGGAAAATGGTCTTTCTAAACAAAAATGTTGTGTTTTATTTTATTTGTTGCTTACAGTAGTATTTAGTAAGCCTATATCTTCCTTTACTGCCTGTCCAGTAGCCCAGTCTTTCTCCTATATTTTAGGTGCTTTTTCTGTAACTGAGAAGAGCATGAATGCTGGAATGTTCCCTGGATAACTTGCAGATAAATTCAGTTCTTACAAGGGATGGACTTGATGGAGTTCATGGCATCCAGGAATTCCTTGTCTTGTTCATATGCTATTTACATGCATACGTGTACGTGAAATTACTTGTCCTCTCCTCAGTACTCAGTATACCAGCTCATTATGTGTTGGATGAAACCTTTCCCCTCCCTCCCCCAGCATCACGAGCTTAAGGCTGGGGCTCCAGGCCAAGCTTTTGGAAGAAGAGTGATGGATGATCACGATTGATACCTTCATCCTGCTTACATTCTCCGTCAGGTTTTATATTGACAGAAAGTAAGCACTCTGAAAGTATGATAGTGCATCTAAACCCCCAAACATTTCTCTTCCCTGTTACCTCTTCTGGGTTTTTCTTTTCAACAAATTCTTGAAATCGTTGCTTATCTACCAGCTGCTGGGAGGAAATCATTAAAATGGCTGCTGTTAGCAACAGTAGTCCGTAGCAGTTTTGACTTTTCCCACTGCATTTTCACCAGGCTTCTTGGTTTTATTTTAAACCTTCAGAAAAACACAAGGGAACCATTTTCTTCAGTCTGGACGTGCATTTCAAGGTGTTTACATAGTTAAAAAAGACGGCATCAGGTGGCAAGCAGGAAGCACAAAGAAATCATTTGGTCTTATCTTTATAGGGTTGCTCTTCTGGGCAGACTACTAAGGTTGTTGCTTACTGGAAAACAAAAAAGCAGAAATAAGTCTCCATTCCAAAAATGTAATGTGTGTTTGTAAATGTGTTTGCAGTTGCAGCTTTCCGGCATCTTCTCCAAAACAATTTGTGGGAGTGATAATCTTAGCATCCATGATGATAATGTTCTTAATCTTTGCGAAGGACATTGTCTTTGGGCACAAACTCAAATTTGTGGGATGTTATCTTCATGAACTTTTAAACCTCATAATAGACACATGTTAAATAGTATATATTTTATTAGTTTACATGCTTAATTACTAGACACAGTTGACAAATTTGGGAGCAGAAGCAGAATAAAATATTCTCTTCCTTTCTTATACAAACATAATTTTTAGTTTTCTGTAAATGCAGCTTTGCTTGCACTTCCACAAATACTTTCTTGAATGCTAATAAGAATGTCTTAACAGTTTGATCCAAGTCCTTGCTTGACTGACTTCTGTGGTTTCATGTTTGTTTTTACCCCGGGTGGATTCTTAGCTGGACCTTCTTGTGTTCATTTGGTCCCATTGTGTGAAAGCAGGTCACGACTTCCTCCTACCTAGCCTAGGTTTTGGCTGTATGTGGGTGGGGGTCACGGAAGTTTACTGGATTGCACTTGAGTGTTCTTATTCTTCTATTTGCTTCTTGAAAGACTGAGAGATTGTTTTAGCATCAACTAATTGCCAAAAACAAATGAATCTACGAAAGTATACTAGTGTGAGTTTAATGAAAGCAATTGATCTACTTTTTTGAGGCATGCTTCCTTGTTCATTTTATTTGAAGATTACTTTGTAGTCTTGTTCAAAGACCTCCTGCTTCTTGTCACTGGGTAGACTGCAAAGTTTATCTTTCTAATCTGGCAGCAAAATAAAAATGTACACAGTTGTTATAAGCCATGTACAACAGTATTGAGATTTTTGACTATCGTGGAATAAAAGCTCTGTTTAGATATCATGGGTGGATAATTTTTATTTCACAACAGGCTCTAATTCAAGTGATTAATAAATACTACGTGCCAGGTTTTTCCACCTAGCTTAGGTGAAATTATTTATTTTATGTGATTCCTTGCAGAACAGAAGTCTCAGAAGCATGCATGCAACAGAAGCATGAGGAGCAATGGCAGAAAGTGCCACTAATTCAGCGGAAGGTGCTTTAACTAGTTTAAATATTTACTCGTTCTTGTCGATACTACGCAGTCAGAATGGGCTGCTGTGTTCTTTTGGGTCACTGGGATGTAACAGCGTGTAAATGGGGCTCAGCACAGCAGACGCTGACGTCCTCAGGGATCAGAACACTGCCGTACTGATACACTCAATAACGAAGAGCAGAATTTTTTACTTAGTCTTTGACTGTTCTTGGAAGATGTAGGAAAACTTGCAAATGGGGAATTTTAAAAGAAATGCTGTATACTCCATATATATGATTTTTTTTTCTTTTGCTGCGAAGATAACTGGATTATGATATTCACAGAAGTATTACAGCATCTAAGATTTCCCCTCAAAAATGGTTTTAATTTGCACAAAAATAAAGTGATAACTTTTATCTTTTTAAGACTTGCATAGAAAGCAGAAGAAACATCTTACACATAGAAAGCAGACGAATTCTGTTTGGTTTGGCTTACTGCTAGATATGACTTGTCACAACAGCAATCCGAGCATGCCTATTCTTCTTTGCTGGTTATTCATTAACTGTCAGGATACTTGCTGATACACTTGCCTACTACATTTTTATCAGTGTATTTTACTTGCCTTTTAAAAATCACAGCTATGAGGAATTCACAAACTGGAAAATAATGATAATTTTTCATTTCTTCACTTAATGTTCAACAAGGCCTTTGCAGTTTGTTAAAATTCAACACCGTATTAAAATGTATTATTCTGCCGTGTTCCAAGGATCACTGTCACAAAGATTTAGCAGTTTTCCTCTTCAGGGCTCCTTGGCGTAATCTCACTTTCTTATTAGAAACAAATCTGATGTGATATTTTCTTTCCAGCAAGCTTTCTCTTTGAAGGCCTGCAGCGCTGATATTTAGCCCATTGCTGTTATTTTTGTCCTCATTGTACTAATGTTTTCCCTCTATCCAAGCTGGCTCCCTGAGATAGCCCAGGGTTCTTCCTGGCAGCACCAAGCGATCAAGTCCCTGTGCTTAGATCCAGGCAGCTTGCCAGCATCCAAATGAATGCTTCCCCACATCATGGGGGCAGCACAGAGGAAATGTGGAACCACGAGCTGGCATTTGGTGGCAAAGCTGGAGTATAATTTTGATGTCTTCTACATCTTTCTCAAATACACTTTTATCTTTAAGAAACATTTCAGCCATTGTGACTCAGTGCTTTGTCGTTCAGACAAATGAGTCTGCTGGCCCTGTTAGGTATCCCAGAGTAAGGATTACACCTCAGCTGTACGGAGGGTACCTGTGCTGTAGTAGTGGTGCAGAGGGAGGATGCCCAGGTGGGCATATAAGTGAAGGAAATTAAACGCTAAGAGCTGTTGAATTTGTTGCATGCCCCGAGCACTGCAGCTGGAGGCGGGATGGTGACCAAATCCATTGTGTCCATTACCATCATTACGAACTGGAGCTGGTGAAGAGACCTTTTCTCCATGGATCTAGAAATATATCCTCTTCTGGGATACAACTGCTTGTTTTCTGTTGGCACGCCATGAGCTCTAGCTAGAGCTCTTCAGATGAGATGTGTTTATTTACTTTAATTATTCAAACCTAGACATGTGCTGTTAGGCCACACTGGACTGATAAATAATCAGGCCTGACGTGGCTGACGAGCTCTGCCCAGCTGCAAAGGTAACTCCAAAGCCATCACTCCTGTATTAATGGTACTAGCTTTTGTATCTAGACAAAATATATTGGGGGTTTTTGAATGTTTGTGTTTCTTTTTGTTTCTTTCCTGTACGCAGTCCCAGTTATAAGTGCAGGGAGGCTGAACCTACGCTAACAATAAATTGAGGGCAGTAAAGCTGGCAGACTGGTCAGTCTGCTGAACCTCTAGCCTGGTCCGCATGCTGACGCTGATGGACTGACCAGTCCTTGAGCAAAGGGGAGCAGGAAGTGAAGGTCCACCCAGGACGCTCTGCCTCCTTTTTTACGACAGGACCATGTCAAGTTTCAAGGCATCACCAAATTGATTTGTACAAAAGTGTCAAAACATTATCTATCTTTACAAAATTAAACTGGTCGCTGTTGCTATAAGGCTCCTGGAAATCCAAGAAAAGAAATAATTCTTCCCAATCTTCTGTCCGTTCCTGCTACATCCAAGTTTGACAATGGGTTGTTGTATAAATGGAGACTAATCTCCCTCTGCAATTTTTTTTTTTTTTTTACAATTGTAGCTTCCCTGCAATTTGCACTCCTTAACATATTTATCCTCCAAATACTCCTACGAAGTAGAGAAGGCTGTTATCTCAGCCTTACACATTGGAAGTGATTTGTGCAAGGTCACATGGGCAGTTTGTGGTGGAACAGAGCGCTGAGCGCGCTGCTCGAGCCCCACGCTTAGAGGGGTGCCTGCTGGGCGGCTTCTCTTACATGAGAGAGTTCAGGGGAAAACTTATTTCCAGTTAAACTGAGTAGGACTGCATTCATTATGGAAATAAACATTATTTCTATGCACAGTTCAAACGACAGCTCAGATTGTTATGTGATGGGACGTTTTGTATCTGTTTTTTGTTTGTTTGCTTTAAAATAGAAAGTGATACCAAAATGAATATCGCTGCATACCACCAACATTTTCTAACGAACAACCACCATCCAAATTGAATAGAAAGTAAAATATTGGCAGCTGTCTGTGTTTGTAGGTACACACATAATATTGTAATTAGAACATTGACTTTTTGTTATTTCCCCCTAAAGCTTTTTGTTCTCTGACAATCATTAGCGCAGCAGCGGCCGGGCACTGCAGAACCGATGCAGTGGTTTGTACTCTGTTTACTTGCATGTTCATGAGGTTTCTTTTGGTCAGTATAAATTGGAAGGTGCATATGTTCCAGTATGTTTCTTTACACTTCTATCACGGTTTTCAAATGTATTTTTGTTGGAATTATTTTGATTTAAGTCACAGTTTTTCAGTTATTTTAGGTATTACAGCTGTTGAATTAGCCCCGAACATACAAAAAGTAGCTTCATTGTTTAGACGGTTGCCTCAGAACAATTGGATTGCGTGCTGAAAGTTATGGTAATGCAGTCTATTTTGCAAAATGAAGGTAAATAAATTTGCCTCTAATTTTAACTGTGAACTCAATATTACTGCAGTGCTATTTGTTACAGCATTTTAGACTGCTCGATCCAGAAAACATCCTTATGGAAAATAACTGTGCGCTGGCTCACTGTATCTGCTTTATTTAATCAGGAGTCTGGAAGGGCTTTAAAGATCCCTTTTTTCTCAGCTGTGAGAGTTATCTGAAACTAAAGCTCTTGAAACGCTGTCTAGGTTGTCTTTTTAGAAACCCTTCTTGGCTTTAGCTGACAAATTATGATAGATGAAATATGATATGTCAACCAGCAACTTTCTTCCCTTCCCTAGGTAGCTAGTGGTTACCCTTACAAAAATCAGCATTTGGCATTGGCTGCCATCCAGTCATGCTTGAAATACTGGGAAATAGAAAATAACTGCCATGGTGCAGCTGAATTATTCTGATGGCTTGTTTTGAATTTGCTGGAGAAAGAGATGAGTCAGAGATTGCTTTGAGGCTGCAGATTTCAAAAACACTGAAATGAACTAAAGCAAAGATGACTTGAAAATGCAGAGGGTCTGTTTTCTTTGCGTGGTACAGCTGGGGTTCTGTGCCCCCAGGGATGCTTTCAGAATCCATTTCAGGTGGCATCTAAAAAACCACAAGTGATTACTTAAATACACAAAGGTATTTTGTGATGTGTCTAAATAAAGCAGTGCGTATTGATGGTGCAAATTCTTGCTTTCTGGCCTCCTGGTTAAAATAACTGTGTAATACTAGATCGGGAGAGACTTGAGCAAGACTATGTTGTCAAGTAGACCGTATATTATTTACCCATTTCTGGAATGTGGCTCTAGGTCCGCTGGTATATTCCACATGCTGAGCAACACCGAGCATCCTCCCTTCCAGATCTGTTGTTTTTATAATAAGTGCCAGATGAATTTATCAAGAACAAAGACAGTTTCTCAGCTAAATTGGGCATTTGGGAAAACTGTTGGTGGTGACTTTGTAAAACGCAAACAAAACCGTTCAGATGCCTACCACAAGGAGTTCCTCGTGTCAGAGCCCTGCTGAATTACACAAACTGTCCTGTCCCTGGTGAAGGGATGAGATTTGGCAGTGTCCAAGCATTCCTTACCTGGAGGCAGATTGCTTTCTTTCCTTTACTCTTCTCAGAACTGCGTGCATTTATGAATACTTGTGTTATTTTTCTTTACAATTTACTCGCTTTTCCATCGGATTTTACTTGATCAAACTGAAGATCCAGTTTCAAATGTTGTATTCTTTTGATAATACTCAGTGAAGCGTAGAATATTAGTCATATGAAATATAACTTATATCTTAAACTACTGATGTTTAGAAAAATCATAGAATCATAGAACGGCCTGGGTTGAAAAGGACCATAATGATCATCTAGTTTCAACCCCCCCACTGTGTGCAGGGTTGCCAGCCACTAGACAAGGCTGCCCAGAACCACATCCAGCCTGGGATGCTAGGTTAAAATCTTCAAACATTTATATAAGCCGTTTTGAAATAATTTTATTTTTTAAAATGTCTGCCGTGGGTTTAAGATAAGAGATGAGAAACTTAATTCTAGCATTCAGCTGAAATTAACACAGTAAAAATAACAAATGGTAACTTTGGTTATGATTTGCAAATCTAAACCCGTCTTGCTTTTTGATCTTTTGTTAGAATACAAACTCAAGATATGTATCCCTTACTGCAGGTATTGCAAGTACCTATCTGCAATAGAAAGGCTTTCCTTTACTGTTAAACATATGAAAACTAACTGAGTGGGCACTGTGCTTTGAGCACTTCTAGTTTTTGCTAAAATCAATAGTTGTATCCTTCCTTATGACAAAAAAAAATGTATAAAACAATTTCTGGTTTCTTGTGTGTCAGTACTTTTCTGGCTGGAAAAACGTATGAGACATGGAAGCTTTTTGATAATATAATGTTATTTACTTATTAGCTCAGACATTTGCTTTTTGAATTACAATCAACGTACCACATTTAGCACAGCAGCTAAGAATGTGATGTTACAGTTGAATTACATTGCATTTGTTTAGTGTGTCTATTTACGTAACATGTAGTTTCACAGAAGTTGGGATGCATGCATACACAATAAATATTTGTGCATACACACACAATTCCTCATTCTGTGAGTGATGTTCCTTATATACTGCTGTTCTACATGGCCTCAGCCCATACAGAAGTTAAGTTAAAAGTGAGCCTGGGGGGTTGTGCCAGTCTGACACCTGTCAAATGGCACAGCTGAAAACAATTGGGTTAAGATTGTTTCAGACCTATTTAAATTTAATACCAGACTTTAGACAAATGCTTTCATAACAGGAAAAAAATGGATACATGATGGTTTAAATCTTCTTTCTATAAAATTATATGTTTCTCAGAGGATAGTTGTAATTGAATTATAGAATGCCTTGTGAGTATCCCTGTCGGTGGTTAGAAAAAATATGAAGGGAAGCCAAGAGACTCTTTCACAAATCCTAATGTAGAAGAGACACCCTATAATTCAGCTATATGAAGCCCCCAGCAATCATATAATTATATTATAAATGCAATTTGGGAGGAATGAAAAGCAGCAGTTATTTAAAACATTAAGAAAAATTACTTCATTGTATGAGAGCTGCACGTTACTCAATGAAGTCTTTCTTTTCTGCCCTATAGGACACCCTTCCTCCACTGCTGTCATGCTGCAATTGTCTGTTGTTATAAACATCTGATGTGTGGGGAGGAGATCAGTTTTTGGGAGCTGTATTAGAATCCAGACACCAAAGGAAGGATAGTGCTAAGAGAACAGAGACGTTATTTCTGCCAGAGGCAGTGGACTTGGAGTTCTCTGTTTGTCTTTGTAAGCTTTAGTACAGCAAGCTCAAAAGAAAATTGAAAACTTCATGCTAACTCCTCTTGTGTAGCACACGTAGGAATTACTGTCTTTTCTAGAGCTTTATCTCACATCTTTTTTATTTTTCCGGAGAGGAGTCTGAATTGCTAATTAGCAATATTGTAATATTACTAATATAGTAATAATACTAAGTAAACAGATGAATCCAATTTACAAAACAAGAAATGTATATCAATGCAGTTGTTAAATTAAAACCAAAATGTCCTCAAGTAAATAAGTGGACAGTATCTACTGTCTGTGTGGGGGCAGTGTTTACTCCTTCTGTTTGCAGGTAGCTCAGAATACTGGCTGAGTTCTTGGTTCTTGAAAAACCAATGTGTGAGCTTTGCCAAGGGTGGCTGATTTGAGCTTTGTGTTGCATCACACCTGTCTTCTCCAAAGCCCATGTTTGGGGTTTCTGTAATAGGCACGTGTATGAAGCTTGCAACTATGGCATCCAAGGGTTGTAAGGCGGGGATGAAGTGATGCAGCCACACTGGTGGATTAGGAGAAGTATTTTCCTGTTTTATTAAAGGAAATTGAGAAAATTTTTTCAAAGATCACACAGGAGAATTGCCCCAGAACTAAGGACAGAAGACCTGAATTCCCTATCCTTTGTGTGATCGTGAAAACCTTCTTCCTGTAGTCCTGCACAACAACAGAATTCTCATGTTGTTCTCTTCCAGAGTAACAAGCATGGATTTGGGGTGAAGGGGTTCCTATTTGGTTTTCAGTTTTAGTACAACATTAGTAGGGTTGTAATTGTGAAAGAGTATCCCATCGTATGTACAATATTACAACTCTACCACAAGTACAGTGCGGAGATAAAAATGTGGACCTAATTTCCAATCTCATAGCCTTACAAGCAATAACAAAGCTTTAAGAAAGTAGCTTAGCTACAGTGATCTGATTTAGCAGCCCTAGCAGCTAGCCCGGCCAGAAAGGAAATCATCAGAAAAAGCAGAGGGAAGACTAGTGAGTACTCAGCAGGAACTGGTAGCAAGGCAGCTGCAGGAGCTCTGACACCTCTGTGGTTCTCCTAATGGAAAGCTTTAGAGATTTCTGCAACAGATTTGAATGCATGTTAGCCTGAATGCATGATTGTCTTTGCTATATACAGGCTTCAGTATTCCATGCTATGTCTAAGAAAAGGGTTGCAATCTCTTGAAAAGAGATTGAGAAAGGAAGAAGGAAAGATTTCCAAGAGAGCCAAATAACAAGTGACTTTCAGTAACCTATTGACTTCGATGGTCTGCCTCTGCTTTTCTCTCAGAAATTATGGTTGAAGGCTATTAGTAGCTCAATTCTGTATTGATTTTTAAATCAGTTTTCTGATTAGGCTTATTTTTTGGACAGTGATTAGTGACATTAAAGGGAGAAACCTGAAGTGCCTGCTAGTTATGTACCATCATAGCACTTTTCTCTTGCTGATGCTAAACAAGAGAATATGGCAGCTAAGGAAGTCAGTGATGTCTTTCAGACCTTCATGTACTTTGTCCCATAGGAATCTGTGGAGTAGAGCTGGAAGCGTATGGAGTAGATAAAAGGAGCACTTCATACTGATGTGCACATACATCCCTACTGTGTACGTACGTAGGTATAGGTGCATTTGGTACAGACAATGAGAAGATAAAGCACATCGGTATATTCAGGATATTCATCTCCCAGTGGCCTTAGAAAAGCGCTACTCCTTTGCGTGACGGAAACACCTCCTGAAGGCCACTGGGGCCAAGGTGCAGTCTGCATGAGCTCGCGGTGCCATTGACGTGTTGTGGCTGTGCTTTGCGTGTCATGTGTGTGGCAAATGCCTCATGGGGAGAATGAAAGAGGAGCATAACTGAACGGCTGGAGTCCCATCACAGTTAGTCTGTACTCCATGGTTAAGAAACTGGAGGCTGCTGGATAGCAGAGGTCTGAGTTGGTGCTCTTAAGTGAGAGGTGAAAAATACAGAGACCGGGGTGAAACTGGAGAGAAAGGCCGAGCACAGGCCCCGACTCCAAAGGAGAGCAAAACAGCTACATGGCAACTATCCCACACTACTTAGTATTAGTTCTGTCAGGATTTGAATTCTGACAGTGAAGATATACAGAAAGAACTTAAAATCCCAGAGCAAAATGTACTCCTCGTTGAAGCAACATGAAATAAATGGTGCTTTAAAAGGAACTTTTTCAGTGAATAGAGAGTTGTTGTTGTTGTTTTTACAATAACAACTGTGAAGTTTTCATTTGTTGATATATAGTGCTATTTCCAGAATCTCTCAGATCAGAAAAAGTGGATTTGTTCTTTTGTTTTGTTTGCTTTTTGCCATCTGAATCCTCTGTAGGACACAGATGATGTATGACGGAGGATTCTTAGAGAACTTCTTGACATTATTTTAAAATAATGATAAATGCTTCCTGACTGAAACCGTTTTTTTTTCAACAAACTTGACAGGGACTGCAGAATACACTAAAATTGTTCAGATCTTGCTGTTTTAGGTTTCCCTGTTCTAAAATAGTGAGTATTCTGTTATCTGTCCATGAGATGTTTAGATGCAGACCTAGATGCCACCTAGCAGGCAATCTGCTCAGACTGCCTACACTATTTACAAGGTAGAGTTTTCCATGGCGTTTTAAAGCCGCTAGCATCGAGATGTTACCTTTTGCGTTTTATGCAAGACCCTCTCTCTGTTACTCAAATGTGGAACATGGTTATTGTATTCCGCTCCCAGAACTGCATCTAGACCATTGATTTCTGTCTGGCTTGCCTCTTAAATCCATCATTTATGTGCGCTTTAATCTCATACATCTCCAAATGCACGCGCTGTGCACCTATACCTGGCGTTTGGCTTTGCTTACTGGTACAGTATACAAGAAAAAGGATTTCAATGTCTTGTTACTCTTCTTTGCAAAATAGTTATTGGATTGAGAGGCTAGGGTAAGGTTTGATGTGGAGATAAATATAGCTCCTAAACTTTGCCAGTGATGTTTTTTTTTTCTGAGCTTTCGATAGTTGTACATTGTCATTTTTCATTTTCTTTTTTAAGGTCAGAAAATTCTTTTTTCTGATTTTTCCAATTCATAGCTTTTGTTGCTCAAAGTTTCTAGCTATGCAGCTGTAGAAGAGAAGTTGCTTTTCACCTGCATTTTATTGCAGAATCTTTTGTCTATAATGTATTTAATGACTAAAAGAAGATCAGTAATAAACATAAACCAATACGAAACAGTGTCTTTTGCTGCAGGCTGTTGTGTTTGGGAAGCTTCCTCGCCAGTCCTGTTTCAATCACAGTCTACAACAAGGACCACAGTGTATTCTTAATTGAACTCTAGAGCCCAGCTTCTCCTACTTGCCCAGGTGTTTGGTAAATCCAATTTTGACAGAAGTTGCATGCAGTGGCATAATAAAACACTTCCTAATTTAGAAAGGAAAACAAATAACAAAACAAGACATCAACTTATCAACTTTTTTTTGTTAGCTTGCAGTTATTCAAGGATTTATTTTTAAGCATTTTTTATCTGTAAATAATTCCTCTAAAAACGAAAATAATGCTACATTACTGTTTTAGAGGTAGTTGTGTAGCACATCTGAAGTCAAACAAGTCCTGAGCGCGTGGTAAGCAATTTTCTCAGTGCAGAGTTTAGTCTCTTGGAGCTGAAATGAGATCACCATCTTATCAAAATCTGCAGATTTTTCTGTGAGCCCTTATTGGTCACCTGACTGAATTTTGTTTCTGCAGCTGTTCAGTTTTGTGCAGCTGTCTTGGTTCCTTCCATGGCATATCTTCATATGCCTAAATGATGCATTCACCTGTCTCATTTCTTGGCACTTGGTGGTGGGGAAGCAATGGTTCCTCTCGCTGGAAATGCCAGCAGTAAGGGAAGCCACTCCTTCCCATTTCTACGCACAGTATGTCAAGTCATCATTTGCACAGTTCAGGAAAACTTTGCAGTTACTAGTAGTGCTCATGAGCTGATAAAATAAATTTTGACATAAAAGACTGCACCACTGGATTTTATGCAGCAGTAACTGTAACTCACTGAAGCAAGAATTTTTAGGCAAAATCCTGTTTTCTGATTAGTCTGTCAATAAATGTACGTATTCTGCAGTGCTCCTCGGTGGATAGGAAAACTAGTGAGATTTGAAGTTACATTTTAGATATATCTGGTCCAGGAGGAAAACTGGTACGCATTTTCTGTGTATATATCCACACAGAAAGAAACAAATTCTAAATGTTTTTTTTCTGTTTTCATGTGTGCCTGTTCTTCCTGAGGTATGGAAAATTTGAGAACAATAGAGATAGGCTTTTGGTTTTGTTGTTCTGAACTGCTCCCGCCTGTTGTCTTTCAACCCAGAGAAGCTGTGCTCAGCGTGAGTGCCTGAGATGCTCCTGCCTGCTTCTGAACGTGGGGGTTTGGGCCAAGTGGTGGCTGATTCAAGTGGTGGTGGAAGGAGTTTTTCAGAGAAGATAGTGTAAGCCTAATAGCAAAGAAAGCTTTCGTGCTATAGATGGGCAAACTGATTTCAGAAATATTTAAAACAAAACAAAACTGCATAGAGCCTGTTAAAGTTGCTGTTGTGAGGAAAAGCCATGTTGTTTTTGTAGGCCTCTGGTGCGTGGGCTCTGCTGAGGCATTGGGGTTGGTGTGGCTGGTGCAAGGATGCGGGCCTGGTGGGAGGGCTGGAGGTTTCCCTTTTGGAAATACACACAGAAAGGAGAAAAGATATGGATCGTAATGCCCCATATCAATTACTGTATCTAATCATTCAAGTCGTGCTTTCCCTTTTTAATGCACCCCACTATTTTTGTATTATTTTTCATTCTCGAGATATGAGAACAGCAGCAATCATTAAATTGTCTGTGGTGTGAGTGAGGTCTTCCTCCTGAGTAAATGCGTTTTATTTAGAGTCCACTTGTATAAATGCATTGCCTGGCACTGTCAACAATGAAATTAATCTGAATCTACTAATAGCTTCCCTCTCCTCCAAATTTAATATGCAACTCGTCCATAAAAGTATTTCTGTTGCCAGAAACATCTGCTCTTGTAAACATAAACCAGAAAATATATCCATATGTTGCTTTTATCGAGATAACAGAATTTTTATTTGGGTCTTCCCCCCCCGAAATACATGGATGTAGTAAATAAATTGAAAAATATCCAAACAAAAAATATAAATTGAAGATGTGTTCTAAGCTCAGCAACAGATACATAAATTTGAATGGTTGTGTCCACTGAAAACAGAGTGGATCCATTTTTAGGTGCATGTTTAGCATCCACATAATTCAACTGAAACAGATTATGTCAACATAAAAAGTGAAGATGAGAGCAGTAGCATGTCTGCACATTTTTTATATGGGTGGAGAACAGTTCTGTTAATGAAATGGTTCTAAACTGGATGATATTTTTTAAAAAATTGTGTATCTTATTTTCTGTTGGAACCTTCATACATTAAAGACCTGGAAAATATTAAAGTAAAAGGAATAAATTCAGTACTTTTTCCTTCCTTAGAAATACACAATTTGGTATTTTAAGTGCAAGAATAAAAGACTAATTTTAGTAAAAGACTCATTTTTTTTCTTTCTTTTTTCAGCAAAATAAGCTGACCTAACAACTGAAGATGTGAGGCAAATTCAATCACGATTGCCTAATTAACAATTTCTGAAAATATAAAGATATTCTGAAGTATTCTGTTATGCTGTACTCCAAACTGGGTAAAAAATGCAATATCTGCCTTTTGCTCTCCTTGTAGCCTAAACAATAATTTATGTATGCATAGCTGTATAGGCCAAGGTCATGAGCTTAGAAAAGTATCTTCATCATACTTAGGAAGCTGAGAGGTAGAATTAAATTATTTGACCCGGTAGGTGCTGACTTTCCTGGTAATTTTGCTCTTCCTGGAATGCTTCCCACCCTGTCTGAAATCAGACTGGCTTTAGATGATTTATACCCAATCCAGTATCTTGTGAAGTGGTGAGACCATGGCAACTAGAAGCATCGCTTCTCAGGAGCTCACTCTGGGAACAAGAAACCATGAGGAATGCAGAAGCTGTGAACTGTACTGGCCAAGCACTGATGCCTGTGGTTGACGTTTGCTATCAGCTGTAGGACTGATGTTTGGCTACTGTTCAGTGTTTTACCTTGGAATGAATCTGGGTTCAGGTTCAATCTTTAGCTGTGACTGCAGCTAAACCTCACAATATTCTGGTTTGGGGGCTACGTGCTTACATGAGATAAATACAACTTTCGCTTCAGTGCCATTTGTCTGTTGCTGCTGCATCAGTCCATATTGTCCTGAATACAAATGGAGAGACTATGTCTCTGTCAGGCCTCTGTGGACAGGTTTGCATTGCTGAGATTGCTTTTTTTGCTTCCCTACTTTCTGTACGCGCCTTCGAAAAGGACTTAAATGACTTCAGAGCAGTTCTTTGGACCCTTGCCATTTCTCTGATCCACAGTGTAACCTCTGTAGGGAAGCCTAGGAGTATGGGAACAGATGCCTGTTCGCCATTTGTTGCTGGAGAGAGATTTGTGCATCAGTGTTGCTGAGGCTCATTTCTTGCTTCATGACTTGAGCAGAACCTCGACTTTGTCTCTAGAAGAGCAGCCAGTTGTCAGGCACTTCTGCTTTCCGAATAGCAGACTGCTGTCCTGCAGCAGTTAAAAACCTCTGGCAAATGTTGATGTTTCCAGTGTTGGTTGGACTGTGATGTGACCAAAGAACACAGAACAAGGTCTGCCTGTTCCCCAACCCGTGTGAGGCAGCAATGAGTTCTGTCCCGAAAGAAGCTGACTGTGATTCTTCCACCAGCTAGAAAACACGCTGATCAGGTTCAGAAGGTTTTACGGTTTTCTTTGGATGGGGAGAGGATCCCTGCTTTTGAGAAGCTTTGTTTGAAAGCTTTTGTAAGGAGCACTGCTCAGCTGCAGTTCTCCCTGCACAGGGAGAGTGCTGTGCTGCCCTCGGGTTCTTGGCTCTGCCGTCAGCTCTGAAGCTGTGCTGGCAGACACAGGGCAGCCAGCGGCCAGCGGCCACGCCGACCTGCAAGTTCCTCATCTCAGTACCTTGTGCTTCAGGTTTTACTTTTCCTATCTAATCCCACTTATTAAGTAGGACCAAAGTGCTCAGGGCACAGAGTGGATGAGGATCCTGAATTTTTGGGGAGTGATGTAATTTTGTGCTCCGTCTTGTAGCACAGTTTCTGTGGGGTAGCAAATAGCGATCACATTTCCACTCCGGTGGTACCTGGAAGTCAACAGTGCCTCTGGGATCTCTCACTATGAAAGGCGCTATATAAATGCGAGGCAATGATATTATCTTTATTATCAATTAAAGTTTTAGTGCTCTGACAATCTGGCATGCAAGGTGCATCAAGTGAAATCTTGCTGTGATTATTTCTAAACACTACATAAAAGCAGGCCTTGCTATATTAATCAAATTAAAAAAGGAACAAGAGGGCAGCTCAGTTATGTCTGGATAAAATCAAATCAGCATATCAGAACCTGCACAGAAGTATTCTTATGTTCCATATCTGATTTTTTTCTAAGAATCTTGGAACTCTGTAAAATGTGAGCTGCCACATCCTTTATCAAGTTCCTATAGCCCAGTTGTTGGCATTTTGTAAGGAATGTTACTGGGGTTAGGACTGGAAATACTGTGTTCTGCTGCAAGGGCTTGAGACTTCATTTTGTTAGAGTAAATCTTCCCCATCTTGAACACGCGCTACTTTAGAGTAGTTATGCTTCACACTTCTGTTTATGTCAAGATACTCTCAGTACTTATTTCCAGATCTACTCTCCCTGCCCGCCTTTGGTTGCATGTATGTACGTCTCACCTGTGTTGTTAGCACTTCTGCATATTTCACGTGAGCCCGACCTGGATCACAGTGTTAAGAGGAGACTTCCTGCAAAAAATGTTTTGCTTATTCTCTTTCCACCCCTAAACGTGATAACAGACCTGCAGAAATGAAGCCTTAGCAGATCTTCTGATTAGTTCATGGATCACTCTGAAAAAAGAGGATCAATTTATTGAGCGTTTTTACTGAGTGTAAATTACCACCATCTTTTTGCTAGGCTAACTCTCCTGAGCATCTTCAGCTGGATAACCAATAAAGAGCTGTCAAGAGAGATGGGTTTTTATGCGTTTTCAGGTAAAGCAAAGATAAAAAACGAAGTCCAGAAGTTGGGACACTATGTATACTTACAGCACGCTTAGAAAATGGTGGATTCTTCTGCAAACTAGTGACTAGTATGCAGTCACTTTATGGATTTACTTCTGCTGTGAAGGGCTTGTATGTAGGAATATTTCTGTGGCACTCACCTCTGAATTACATGTCATTATTTGAGAACTTTTGAATGGGTGCTAATGATGGTTTTCATAACTGGATAATGCATAATTCTCACTCTGCAGTCAAAAAACCAGATAGAGAGGATGAGAATATTTTTAAGTGTGTGGTGAGTTTACTAGTACTTCATGCGTGATTAAAAACATGGTACTTTAATAGGTAGTTACTACATATTTTCCCTAAACTACCGCTAATAGCTTTCTGATCAGGGTAGCTAGTTGGGTTGGTTTGCCTGTGCTGTGAGGGTGAGTTGCACAAGCAGAATGCAAATGTCTCATGGAGAAAATGTAGATATGTCTTTTACTCTACAGACTGATTTTTGGTAGACTGTTTTGCCTGGAAGGCAAAAAACAAACAAATAAAAGACAAATGGGCATCCTAAAACAGAGTAAATCTGAGTAGATTCTGCAAGGAACTTTGCAGTCTGACTGCTAAAGTCCTCCAGTTTCCCTGTGGCAGATGTGTTTTACCAAAGCTCATTGCAGTACCAGTGTTACATGTTTGCCTTCACAAAGTACCATGGATTGCAGTCCTAGAGACATTATTTTCATCACCTGCAAACATGGGAATAACTTCAGTAAAGATGGCAGCCTGATTTCCAGTTATCCTAAAGGCTGTGTGCGTGTGTCAAATGTACCTACGTTTAGAAAACACAGAATCACAGAATTGTAGGGGTTGGAGGGGACCTCTAGAGATCATCGAGTCCAATCCCCAAACAATTGAATAAGGAGAAAAGAGAGTGAAGGAAAAACTTCAGTTTGGCCATATTTTTTTTAAATGAATAAACAAAGTATTTCCTAGCAGGTGGCAATGGAGGTGAGCAGATCATTGATAGACAGAAATAATGCCTTCCCCCCATTTTAAAGCTGCCATATGTGTATTTTGAGTTTTAGTTGCTTAATCTGGATATGTTTGCGTTATGCCATCAATTAAAACATTTTTTCAATTTTAGAAAAGCAGAGCTAAAAGTGCTGCTCCCATATGAGAGTTTTTCTGGAATGTGGCTCTAAACGTGTGTCTGTTATGTATGAGCTATGCTTGTATTTATGAGCACGAATTCATGAGTTTGACCAATACTCAGATGTTAATCCTGATGGGTTTTAACTATCCTCATAATACTAGAAATAGTTGAAATTATGATATCACTTTTAATGTTATCTAAGTAATCTGTAAATCTCTTTCATTTATATGCCTCTTTTATCATATTTGAACCCTAGCCAGCATGTGACGTTGCTGTTAAACTGAAAATTAATGGAGTATCCAAAGATAAGTAGTACAGCAAGCTGACCTCCTCTGGTCAGCTGTAACCATGGTATCTAAAACACTGTCCAGCGTAACCTCTTTGATGCCTTTTCTTTTCTTTTTTCCTCCAGAAAGAGCTTTTATCAAAATTTCTACAGCTTTCCTGTTGCTCTCACACCCAAATTCATTTCTTATCGGTTGGGAATACACAGTTGGATTTTTCTTTAGTTTAAGAAAAGAAAAAAGTCCCCGCTGAAAAGGGAGATGAATGTAGTTCAGAAAATAACAAAAGAATATCTGTGTGTGTTGAACTGCTATCTCGTTGTATAATCCTGTCTCTTTGAAGCTTTGCCTTTTCTCTATAGACCAACAGCATCTATAGAAATGTAGGTTTAGCAACACTAGGCTTTAAAGTGCTATTCTTGTTTGGTCTGATAAAAGTTTAAGAAAAGGAACGAAGTTATTTGGAAAGAGAATTAATTAGCGCAATGCATTATGTGCCGGTGAGTGTCGTGGAGGTGTCAGGCTGGGAGCAGAGTTCTTGGTGCTGGCAGAGGGCTCGGGGCACCCACCTGCTGGCAGGGCAGGGGCTCACTCTCCCATCGCTGGGTTTCTGACCTCCAGTGAATCCCAGACCCTGGCTTTTTCCATAAAGCAGCAATTTTACATCTCCACCTGTGTCACGTGCCACCCATAAGGGGAGGGAAGGGGTGACAGACTGGTACTACCTCCCCATAGCACTTTTGGATTTGAGACTCAATAGAAGACACTCTGTAAGAAGAGTCACGATTAAGGTTTTCTGTTCAGAAATGGGATTTTCTCTGCATCACACTGGAATATTAAATATATTTGAGATGACAAACAACCGGGAGGTTCAATGCCCCCAAAATCCTGCCCGTGCCCCCACAGTCAGGTGGGCTGCACCTGTGCCAAGAGCAATTCTTCATCCTGCCTGAAGAACCTGGTGGTTCCTGTAGAGCAGCCCTGTATGTCACCCAGCTGACCATAGACCAAACGCACGTCTTTGCCTCCTAACCCAGCCGGTGTGGGATGCAGTTTGTCAAGGAGAATCACTAAAGTGTCAGGATGATACATAAGTTCTATAAGAAGCACACAAACCAGATTGTTTTTACTTGTATGTAGCTGAAAAATGGCATTGAGTAACATTTGAAAGGGAAAAATAACAAAGCACAGCATAGTGGCGTAGAAACTTTGGGGGGCATGTGCATGCACAGAAACACGTATGCTTCGTATGTCACACATTACAGTATTGCCACCTATTGATGGAAATTCAGACTTCACATAGTTAGGATATGTTTTTTTTTTTCCAATACAACTGAGGTCTCCTCCTACTGGTGAGACTGGCAAAGGAACTGATTGTATAAGTGGAAGAGCAGCTCTTAGAGGCACTGGTGATGACGTGGAGCTGTAAAGTAATGGGGGCTCTTCAGAAATCCAGAGTGGATAAACATTATCAAAGAAATCTAAAACTGCTGGTGCTTCCGCATAACTTAGATGTGTGAGCCCATTTCAGTGGCATCTCTGTGACGAACAAAGGAGTGCGTGTGTCTGGTCTGCACGTTTCAATCTTATCCTCTGTAATTTTCATAGGGACAAACTGATCACTGAAACAAATGGTTAAACACATTGAGACAATATAAATAAGTGACTGCGTGAGCTGTACTTCAAAAACTGTGTTCACAGTCAAGTTGTTCTTTCTTAATTGTACTGAAGAGTGATACACTTTTATTTAGATAATAAACAAATACCCATTGGCTGTAGATCTGATACATCGATAAGTGAGTAGTACTGGAGAATAAGAAGCTGGTTAATTTACATTCCTGTTTGAGAGGATTGCTTTGTTCAAAAGAAAAATGTTTTTACTTCTTTGAAAACAAATGAAAACTAATTGGAAGTTGTCCAATACATACTCAGAGCATTTCTGTGAAAAATGAATGGGAAACTGCGAGCACTGGTTTACAATCTGAAAAAAAAAAAAAAAAAACCCATCCCAATGCAATATTGTTTGCATAGCCTTTAAGGCACAAATAGACGCGTCATTCTTTTAAGCAATCTGCTATCCACGTTTATTCCATATTAGAGCTCTTTTCATTATTTATCAGCATTACCTCTAGGATGTGCTCTCATATTTTGGAGGTGTGCAATGAAATGCACGAGCCTCTTTTGTCTTCCCTGCCAAACACAGCTTAATTGCCTGAATATTGCTCTGCTGCAAATTAATCCAGCCTGCGATGTCTCAGGTATGAGTAAGCATCTTCCTCAAGCCCCTTGCAGGGGTCAGTCTGAAAATCCCAAAGCAGATCTGGCCCCCTCAGGAGACATGCTACATCTGGGATACTGTCCTGACACATTCCGCTTTGTTTGCAGAAATTTTGTTTGGGCAAAATCTTGTTTCGCTGAGGAATCCTTGACAAATCGTCTACTGCATACGTGTGCATGCCCATAGCGTGTGTCCTGGTAAGGTGGTTTGTGCTCCAGGCAAGCCCAATGCATCTGAATGTTCCGGATTCATGGTGTGTGCGTGGATCAGCCACGTTGTGTGGGCGTAAATCCAACGCTTCCAGAAGCTTCAAACTCGCTGTGTGAGTGTGGCATAGGCATGGTATTTCTGCTGGGGGTTTTGCCGACAGAAAAGCAGCAACCCTTGTCCTGCTGCCCATAAAGAGCTCTGCTCGTCAGGGGTCAATCCTGGGAGAAAAGGCTGGCCAGGAACAGTTGGTGAGTAGCAGCATCGTACACCTCTTGTCCTTTCTATAAAATGCTATTTTTCTCTGGCAGTTCCTCTCTAAGAGCCCTGCTGAAGCAGTGACCATGATACCCATGTTATTCCTTTGGCTTTTCTTTCTTTCACCTTGGGCTCTGTGTTTAAAGATAGATGGAGAAAACATCAGCCATGCGTGAGTGTTCTAACTCTAACCCTGAACCTTGCAGTGGGAGGAGGAGGAGTGTATTGTTTATAAAGGTACTTTAGAGATAATGGCTCTACTGTGTATTTTGTAACATCCAAAAACCCAAATGCAAATTCTGAAGTCTTCAAAGATTGTCTGCTTATATTCCAAAATTGCATGTTCTTGAGATATAGTTTATTTCATTGTAAACTGAACAGGATTATACACGAATGGTCTGATTAGCTTTTTTCAATGCCATGAAATTTTAATGCTTTCCTGCAGGGGGCTGAGATAAATCTTAGGGCTGGCAGACAAGAGTTCCCGTCACTCTTTCAGGTGAAGCATGAGCAAAAATTAACCTCTATTATAGAGCGTGGAGCTGAAACGTAGCACTTGTTCCGAACACATTGTGCAGCAGCGTGCAGCTGTTTGAGCTACTGCACGCACATTTGGCAGAGTGTGAACAGGGGGGCACGTAGAGCACGCGAAGGGAGGGAGGAGGCAGGTCTGAGAAGGTGACCAAAAGGGATGGAGAAAGCCACAGAAGGAACACAAGGACAGCACTGGGGAAAATAAAAACGTTTCTAGTTTTTTTTTGCAAAGAGCTATAAAAAAGAAACTTGTCGGTGAAAGAGATTCCTACTCAAATCAGAGAAGGCTGGTTTTGTGTATTCATTGTAAAATAGCTAGATAGTTTGAAATAGGTGGCCCCAGAACTTTACTACTGTGGCACGTGTCTAATACATGACATGTATTAGAATGGTATCGTATTTGTGATGACTTGTAATTTGCAGCTTCTTTGCTGCAAGCTAAATTGAATTCTGTGGCAGAGTTCTAATTTCTGCGTGTAATTGCACACAGTTTGTTGTACAGATACCAGCATGTCAAAATCAGCAACTCATGAGAGCTGTATGGCCTTATCTATCTCTCATTTGTCAAGAGTTGATAGGAAACATCTGCGAGCACATTCAATCTGTTAGCTGTATTTATTCACCCAAGCTTAACTGTCAAGTAGAACGTACCTGGTAAGATTAGACTATGGGGATGACCTTTGCTAATAAGGCAATCTGAGTTACATCACACGTGGTGTACACTAAGCCCCTTGTAATGAAATGGTATTTTGAAATGGCTCTGTGCTATTTCATCCCAATACAGATAAAGGTGAAGGAGCCTATTTACTGGAAAGTAACCTTACATTTCATAGACAGTAAGGGAGAAAGGAACAAGAAGTATAGGAAGAATTCTTCTATCGGGTTCTAATGTTATCTTTACGCGCAGTCTAGTTTTACAGTTTGTGGGGTAGTAGTGGGAAACCTTGCCACTGGTGTTCCCAGAAGCTGTCAGGTTTCTAGTGCAGCTTGTTCATGGGAATATCCAGCATTATGATTTACCATTACCCATAAAAATAAGCCTCTAGAAATTATAGTGGATTTAACATTTATCCTTTTATGTACATTGATGCCGTGGTAAAATTTAGTATTCCTTGGTAATATATAGAAGGTGATATTTCATGTGAAAACCAATTCTGTATTTTTTAATTGGAAGACCTGTAGCAGTCCTGTGTTCAGACCTCAGTGTCGTATCAGCAGCCTCAAAGCCAGGGCACCCTTCTATGAAGCAGGAGGAAAGGGGCTGTGATACCTTTAGAATACACGGAGAGATGCACGAGGGAGCATGAAATACTGGAGAAATGTGGTGGGATCGGATTGCTCGTGGGAGAGGAGGAGTGGTTCTGTGCCCTTGTTAATGGGCGTGTCTTGGAAACGTGCGTGCTGAAAGTTTGTGGTTTTTTAAATTAATTGTTAGTACAAGTTGCTTTAAGAAGGATGGGCATCAATAAATTCCTTGTGAAATATTTGTTTAATTATCTTATTTCAAATGACAGTGAGCTCAAGTGCCCAAAGAAATATGTTTTTTTGCAAGAAAAAGGATTAACATGGCAGCAATCGTAGCCCTTGATGACTTACTTAAAGATCTTGGTTAAATCTCTTATTAGATTTAGCAAAGATATTTGTTTCCTTTACCAAAATGATAGGTTTAGCGTCTTCCAAGGGAATATTTAATAGAAATGCTTTGTATCGTATTATCCACTTGTGGATTAAGCTTGCTGAGCTGCTGGAAAACTCAGCGGTAGTCCAGAGTTCACAACCTTAATCTGATTAGGCTGTTTCTGATGATTAACTTGAAGTTCCTTATTTATTTATTTCAAATCTGGGGGACCTTAACTTCTTAGGAATTTGTGCATCTCTGCTGAGATCAACCTAATCCTGCTGACAGAACTCAGAATTACAAAATCTGAACCGACTGTGGAGTTCACCGCTTAATGTGACTCAATCAGGAATAATCTTTCGTCAGCCGGGAATCGAGAGTGGATGCTGAACTGAAAAACTGACAGCTGGGTGCACTTTAGTTCTTTAATAATGTTTTTTTTTTTTTTAAATACTACAGATCTGATAAAAGGGGTGCGGGGTACAGGCTGGGCAGTGCCTGTGTCTCCGTGGTAGTGGCCCTGGTGGTAGGAGGCAGCTCTGTGTGTGCAGTGGTGACAGATTTCTCCCCGTTTTGTCCTCGTTACTTAAGCATATTCTCGATGGGTTCGTGTATCCGTTAGCTAAAACGTGAACTAGTACTACTGAAATCAGCCACAGAGATCACTCAGTGAATGTTATTGTTGCTTTCCTAGCCTATCAATGCAGGCAATACATAGATTTGTGATAAAAGACTATTTTTCATTATTATAAACAGCGGTGTCCCTAGCAGACCCGTTTTCCTCTTTTATGAATGAATGAAACTGTATGCTGTGTTAAGTTCGGGTTGTTTGTTTTGATGTAAAAAGGCATTTGATCATTATTAAGCATTTATTGACTGCTTTTCATAACCATTTGACTTGGAAAGTGATGATCAGGCTAGATTATTAGCAAATTGAAATTTGGTAGATAAACACGTGGCGCTCATTAATTTAAGCCTTTAACTTTTGGTCAGTACGACGGTGTTGATTACCTTCCAGATTTCACCCAAGGTATTTATGCTATAAGAATTCCATTTCTCCTTGTTTTCTTTTTTGTTTAAACTCATCAGGGAAACAAATGGACTCAGTGTTTTGGTCAGCTGATTAATTTGAGACCTCTGTGCACCCACATTTGGATGTTATCCAAAAGAAGTGTAAATTCTGAATTCACTTTTTTAACATCTTGCTTGCCACAGACTTCCACTGGAATGTCAGGTTCTCTTTTCCTTTCCTTGTCGCAAATAGATGAAGGAGGATTTTTCATTCCAAACTCAACTAATGCTATTTGTTATCCAAATTACTTTGGGGCTGAAATACAGCTTAAGATGGTTTAAAGCCAAGCTATTGAAATAGTTCAGCCTGCAAACATCTGTGTAGTAAAATGGGCCTGCTCAAGCTGCTAATAAGACAGGTTTTGTCAGTGCTTCTCCCAGTGCTTTTGTAATCATCATCTTAGTCCTCTTACTCGACCGGAGGAAATCACGGCACTGCACTGCTAAGTGTGTGCGGCGTGGGTCTGAACTCCTGGATGCTCTGTGAGTCAGTGCAGCTCCCGACAGCTTTCAGAACACGTGCACCACGCACTGCTGCTGGTCCCCACCAAAGGGAAACGTAATTCTAACTTCTAAAGTCAGAAGAGCGGGTGAACAGTGCAGCTCCAGCAGTTACCCTGTGTTTGCTCAGGCTTCATCTTTAAATATTGAGGTGATGATGTGGAGGATGACCTGTATACTGCATGTTTGTAATTTTAGCGAATTCCTTTTTCCAGTCAGTTGATGCTCAGAGGACTGGAGCACCTCTCCTATGAAGAAAAGTTGAGGGAACTGGGCTTGTTTAGCTTGGAGAAGAGAAAGCTCCGGAGAGACTTCATTGTGGCCTTCCAATACTTGAAGGGAGCATATAAACAGGAGGGGGAATGACTATTTACATGGGTGGATAGTGATAAGACAAGGGGAAATGGTTTTAACTAAGACGGGAGATTTAGGTTAGATATTAGGAGGAAGTTTTTCACTCAGAGCGTGGTGACGCACTGGAACAGGTTGCCCAGGGAGGTTGTGGATGCCCCGTCCCTGGAGGCATTCAAGGCCAGGCTGGACGTGGCTCTGGGCAGCCTGGTCTAGTGGTTGGCGACCCTGCACACAGCAAAGGGGTTGATGATTTGAACAAGTCAGGTAACCAAAAAGCTGTATTTTTCAGTATGTCACATGAAAATTAATAATTTTTCACTTACCAAAGAAGCAGTGATTAGCAACAATATTAACTAAACTCATTTGTTTGCTTTTTTGTCTTTAAAAAAATGAATGAATTTGAAATGCAAGAGGAAAGAAAAGTACATACATCCTACTTTGTTCTTTCCAGCCGACATTTTTTGCTGATAAGCATTGCGTGTTCTTGATAATAATGATTGGGCTGAGAGTGCTGACATTGTTTTTTAAAAATTGTTTTTAAAATTAGCCTTTATACCCAAGTATATTTCAAGCAAGAAAATCCCAGTGCGTTTTACTTAACGTCCAGGATTTGGAGTTAGAGAGGAGCAGAACTGAGTCGCTGCTGTGCTAAAAGGGTTTCCAGTAAAGGAGCATGGTTTAGCATTTTCTTTCATGGTGCATGTCAAGGGACTTGAGCTCTGTGCAACTAGATCTTCTGTAGATCTTCAGTTTCAGATAATACTGACATCACCAGGGCTTAGTGAGCCTGCTTGTAGTTGTGGTGCCTAGCACTGTTACAGACCTGGCCTATGTTACATGGGAAAATGAAGCTTGAACTCATAGATAGCTTGTATACTTCTTGTGAGGGCTTTCTGGGTGACTCATGCTGGGACACTTGGCTTTTTTGGAATTGAGTAGAAGCTCAGCTTTGCTATGCTTGGCGCAGTGTGCTGTAGTTTCATTTCTGGCAGCTTCCTAGAGATGCTGGCCCTAACTCTGTTTCTGTAAAATTGAGCCTCTCTGTCCAGTGCAGTAACAGGAGCATCCATGTTTCAACCTTCGATTTCCTGATAAGTGATTAGTGGAGCGTTGTGTTCACTGTGTGATCTCTCTCATTTTTTTTCCTTTAAACATACAAAAATTCTTCTCATTCTCCACTTAGCATCTGAGTTTTTTTTCTTTGTTTTGCTGAGTTACCAGCAGTTTTGCTGAGTGTTATAACAGTTTGGACAGACACTGACTTCCTAGACAGTGGATTTAAGCAAGAAACTCAAGTGGGAGGAGCAAATGACCTTTGTGCTTTATAAGAAACCTGGCTCTTGATTTGACTTAAGGGAAAAAAGAAAAAAAAAAGTTTAACAAGAGCTGGATAGAAATGACACGATGGCACTCCATTCTCAGCAGTTCTAGGCATTAACCAAGGTTTCATCCACCCAGCTATTCAGCTATTTCCAGCAATAAGTTGACTGTTTCCTTCTTTTTGTTATTAAGATGCTTGCTGTATCATGATCGCTTAAGGAATGCTTCCTTCCCTAAATTTATAGATGGGCTGAAGCCATTGGAAAGGGAAGTGCTGCCCCTGCAGAGTGCTCACCCCGTGGGCAGTGCAGAACTGGAGCTCCTTCTTTTCTGCCTGTTTGTCTCTGGTGGCATCTGTACCACACGTAGTTCAAAGTCATATCTGCTGTAAGAGCTGGATGTACTGCTAAGAATAAGGATTTGTTTTATCTGTATTTTTACTGTGGTTAGGTCTCCAATCCTGATCAAAGCTTAGCTGGAAGTCTATTAATAACGGAGCTAGGATTTGTTGGAGCTCACATGAGAAATGGCCTCTTTAATGATCACTGTAGTAGCAAATTTCATGTTAATGTTTATTGTTGAGCCTGCAGCTTTGTGTTACTTGCAATTCTGTAAAAAGAGAATAAGGTTCTACGTGTGGGGGGAATTTCTGCCTTTTTTGGGGGGGGAAGTAAAAATTTGCATAGATTAAAACAACTCTACTTGCACTATTTTTGAAGCAAAAAAATCTTGTCTATGTAAAAGTCATAAACAAAGAGCCCTATTTGAGAGCCTGACCTTTACTATGCAAACGTGGTGGTTGAACTCAAGCTCTAGGACTACGTTCAGACTTGTGCTCTTAGGAAAAAGATTGCATTCTGCATCTACAGTGGAGGGATCTGGCGTTTGGTTTTAGGGGTTTGGTGGTTTTTGCTTGTTTCCTTCAGAAAATGCATGTTCATTCCATAATTACAGTTACATAGCCTACTGTAGGTGTCTGTAAAGCCTATACTTTGTTTGGTCTTCTTAAGAGGGATTAATGCATATATTTATCAGGGCTTTTTTTTTTCCCCATTATTTATAATAGAGGTTTTTAACTTTAGCTCCCATCAAACTCCACAGCCAGTATCAATTTCCAAAAAAAAAATCGTCTTAACGGCTTGATATGTTAGTGCTGCAGAATTCAGTATCTATAAAGCAAATGTTCAGACAATTTTCTACTGTATTTTCACTGAAAAATAAACTTTTCTCCTTTCAAAGTGGTATAGGACCTGCATCACATACACAGGTATAGCTCATGCTGATGTCTGTTCTGCTGAGCGATGTCCGTACTCACTGAATTGTGGCTTTGCCATAACGTGTAGCCCTAGATGTTCCACAAAGCAGCGTTCACTTGAGCGTGAAGTGCTTCCAGATGCATGTAAAGGTCAACTATAGACAGATCTTTCTTTTGCTACAGCACAAGAAATGAGCGTTTCATTTTGTTTTGAATGTTTTCTCCTTCCCATTTGGTCTCAGCACAGTGTTACAGCAGTAGCTCAGGGCTCAGCAAAAGGCTGGAGCACTCCCTGAGCCTGATGCTGCTCATGCCACTGCCCTGTCTCCTTTGGCATCCTCAGTCCTATCTTACCTCGGTGGTAATAGTGCCTGCAGCATTAACATAACAAGCAACGTGTCAGTGAAATGGCAGTGTTTAGGAAGGTGTCCTCAAGCTACACACCTTTCCTTCTTAGGTAGAGGAGTGATTAGTCTGAGTCATCTCTAATAACAGTTGTCAGAAGACTTCTTGCCGTATGCCAAACTGCTGAATCTTGGAGCTCCTGCTCACCTAGAAGCATCAACGTGAATATTTGCAACACACGAGGCTGGGAATTCTCTGCAGAAGAACCAATGCTGGGTGTCTTCTGGGAGTGCTTATTTCTGTGGCTGCCTGTGAGATGCGATCTGTGTATACGTGATGTTTTCTCTGATGTTCTTTTATCTGCAGACTTCCTTAATTTTAAAGCCCCATACTCTGCGACAACAGAACACTGCCGTTTTCTTCAGCAGTATTTGTCGTTCAGCATCATGTTCTCAAATCCGTCGCTGCTGACTTGCTGTCTTGTGCAGATCAGCAGTGGTTTGCTTCATTAATGTCACAGCCACTTTTTTTCTGCTTCCCCAAGCGTCTCTGGCATGTAACCCAGAGCAGCTGATACCTGTGCAGTGGGAAATGTCTCTTTCCCTTCGCTGCCGAGCTGCACATAAGACAAAGCAGAACAAGCAGCCAGTAACCAATGGTGCTGGCAGAGGCTCCTTGCGGCGCTGAATGGTGTCTGGTATTTACAAAAGTTGCAAAGCAGGGATTGAAATGTGGGATGAGAGTTAACAGCCCTCCTCAAGTGAAAGGAAGGGTTTTTTGGAAAGTGTGAGATCACTGGCAGCTGTGAAAGGCAGGTGCCCATCTCCTAACCTCAGTAAGAAGCTCTTGATACAGGAGAATACAAAAAAGGCTGCTCACTGAACTGAATATAATGCAATTCAGCCATAGGTTAAAGAAAGGTCATTTTCTTGCCTTGTTGGCTGGAAAGAGACAGCAGAGCCCTAACATATAATTGTGTTCTCTGACAGTAAAAGGAGCCTCTTGGTGCTTTGGGAAAGGATAGTGACATTTTACTTGCTCATGAAAGAAGAGAGCTTCAGTTAAACAGCTATTACAGTCCTCCTACTTTTTCCCAATGTAAATAGAATTAACACAAGCTGAATTGTTATCCACACAACATCCCCGAGGAAAAATGATTCGCTGTGACAACAGCAGATCCTAACAGTAAGGCAAGGATAATGGTTCTGTTTTTTTTTTTTTAAAGGCAACTTGTACAGATATATATGTGTGTGTGTATACATAGATACGTGTAAAGGCAACAGACAAAAGCCACATATTTCAGTTTCATCTTTCTCTTTCTTCTTCCTGTGATTTTACAGCTGAAGAAAGCAAGCTGAGCTGAATGGAGTTATTGGTGAAGTGCTAAGGAGAATGTGTCTTTGAAGTGCTGTGGCAGGGTGATCACAGGAGATGCTGATGTAATTAGGTACATGACATATGGTTTTGAGAACTTATTCCTATCAGTGAGCAGTGGCACAAATTCACTGCTCCTAGCTGATGGAGCCATGGTGGGGTTGTTGTCTTCCTCGTTCCTCTGGGAGGTCACTGGGGACACAGAGCCTCCTGATGGCTTCCTAGAGGCTCACCTTCCTCTTGCACCGAGGCCAGAAAGTGGGACCACTTGGCTTCTTACACACTCCTGCTTAGATTCTTGTTTAGGACGGAGAAACAGTTGGAGCAAATGCCATCTGCTTTTGACCTAACATTATCTATTGCGGAATACAAAAAAAAATTGGTCACCCTCAGTCCCTCCTGTAGTATTTTTTGGTAGTTGTGCCTAAATTCAGAGGAAGGGCAGTATCTGTCTGTATCAGTAGCGCCTACGCTGAACAAAGACATGTACAAATCGGAATTGATCAGCAACTCCTCACTGAAATGGTCTTTATCCTGTCTAGAAGAGTTAAGAGGTGACAAGGTGCTTTATGTAGCGATGGTTTAGTAAATATACAACAGCCACCTGTTATAAAGAAGTATTTCTGAATGGAAGTGACTAGTTGTTAGTGAGGCTAAGGATTTTATTAAAAATGGTGTATGCTTAGTTCATAGATAGTTGAACAAATTCATATTCAACACTGAACTTCTGTCTGAATTTGTGTGGTATTTTTATCTACCTAACGTGTTTCCCCTAGTGTGGAATTGTAGATTAGTATGGAAATAAATGGCCTAGTCATTCGTAAAGTCATAACAAACATGGCTGCATCCCCATGTCTGTCTTCTGTCTTGTGTTGTGAAGGTAAAGATGAACACAGAAATAAAATAGTTTAGCCAAATTAGCTCAGGAACATGAGTCAGTGATGGGTTGTTAGAGTAGTATGGTGAGGTTGCGGTTGGACTTGATGATCTTTAAGGTCTTTTCCAACCTGAGCAATTCTATGATTCTAATAGGAAAGAAAATTATTCTTTTAAGATTACTTTAGGATTTCACTATCTGCTTCTACAAATAGGTGAGAGGATTTCGGTTGCAACTTGGAGGGTCAGTTGTTTAAACATGAAATCATTTTCTACCTGTTAATGAATTTTTCCTCAAGAGATGCTGCATTTTATGGAAAAAAATGCTTACAAAAATGTTGCTAAGATGGTACTTCTAATGAGAAAGCAAAAAATGTCCGTAACACTGAAAAGCAGAGTATGTAAAAATGTGAATTATGTTCAAACAACCAAGAAGATTGTTTCCTGAAGTCCAAAGGAAAGAATGCCATGCATAAAGGGATTTAGTTCCACAGGAACGTTGGAGGTGTAGCTGTATGGTTTTAGCCTGTTACATTTCCTTGTGTAGGTGAACCTTTAGAAATAAAGCTTAGGAATGTTCCTACTCTCCAGTGCTGGCACTGCCCTTTGTGAAGAGGACTGTATAATCAGTTTGCAGAAAGTGTGTGGTCGTGGATGGAGAACTTATCTTAAATTCATCTCTGCCAAGAAGGCTCCCACAGCTACGACTGGTAAAAATGGGTAGGTGCATAATGTACTTCCAGTTTGCACTACAGAAGACTCTGGCACTTGCAGGAGAAATTTCTAGCAAACATCCATTACAAAAGATTCTCTATTGAAATGAGAACAAAGGTTCCACTAGAAAGATCTCAGAGGATTTGAATGTAGCTTTTCATAGGTGACATGCTGATACAAGGCAGTTCTCGAGGGGTTACATCAAGGCATAAATCAGCAGTAATTTCAATCCCACAAGATCATAGCATTATCATGAAGAGAAGGAAAATCAATCTGACACCAGCTCAAATAATAGCACTTCTGGGAGCCGCACTATACAGTACAAGTCCATCGGGAGGGTCTGCTTGTCAGAACAATGGCACTTGAAGACACCGAATACTTTGGCAGACATCAAAGCAAGAAGAAAAGGAACAGTAAGATGAGTTCTCAGGCGTGATGGTGTCAGGCATGTGAGTAGCAACCTGAGTGATACTTCAAATGGAGGCGATGCAGATGTTGGTCGCGTGGTCAAGGCAGTACGCAGGTCTTCTTGCAAAAAAAAAAAAAAAAAAAAGTACATCAAATGCCTGAAAAGCTTTTTAAGTTTTAACTTAGGTGATGTCAAAACTGCATAATAATTGATGGCATTTCTTTCTAGAATTAGAAGAGAAAAAGTTAAGAAAACCAAGCGTGTAGGAAAAGAGTGAAAAGTTTGTTTTCTACGTGTAGTCAATTGAGCTGGCTTCGCAAGTGGAAGTTCTTCTCACGCAGCTGCTGTGCAGATTAATTTGGATATTTGTAATCTTGCAAGACAGGAAAGTGTAGATTACATGCCTGGCCTAAGTGCTCGGTCATTTTAGGCTATACTGAAAACTAACCTGACACTGAAATCAGTGCTGCTTCAGAAATCCTTGAAGTTGTAATACAGCAAAAATAATGAAGCAGTAGTTCCTTTTTTGCAAAACTTTAATTGAAATATAAACAAGCCACAGCAAAGCTGAGCAGTAGACAGGATGAGAGATTATGATAATATTTAAGATACCATGTCTCATTGGCAATACTCAGCTGGGAGCTTTAGGGTTTTGTTTCAGAGATGTTTCTTTGGTAGGGTTTTTTGGTTTTGCAAGTGGAAAAGAAAATTGCTGAGGCCCGCTGAGATGTTCTGTGATGTCTCGTGGGGTCTTTCATAGAGAGTAGAATGAAAGCACAAGTACAGTGCCAGAAAGAAACAACCTCCCTTTTTGTGCCTTTGTTCACTGTGATGTCGACTGATCAAAGCTTTTGTTTTATCAAGAAGAATGATACTTAAACTTATTTTTGTGCTTTGATACATCCATAAGTGCTCCGGTGAAAAACTCTCATTTTTTCAATGAAGAATTCTTTCCTTATTCTAATTAAAAACAGGAAAAATGGAAATGGAGACAAAATTCTCAACTGAATGTTTCAAACGCCACTGCCAATGTGTCCTAGTATCGAACAGTGTAATACTTAAGTTGCATTCTTAGATGTTCCACGGTATTGATGTGTTGTGAATTGTTCTCATGTGCTAACCTTATTGTATTAAAAAAAATTAAATTGGTATCTCAAGAAATTAATAATACCCGCATCGAACATGTTATTTTCATTTTTTGTAATCTCTTAGCTACTAAATTGGGTCTTAAAAATTATGTTGTTGCTAATTAGGGATTACTGGGTTGTCTTAATTAGGCACGCAGTTGGAAAAGGGACATAGCAGTAATTATCTCAATTTGATGACCGTACAATCTGCATTATCAACAAATAGTGAAAGCACAATTCAATTTTCTAGTACAATACTTCTTCCATGTCAGTCTATTTTAAAACAGTGTGTTACAGAGGACAATACTTGCTTACTAGGTGAAGATCCCCTTATTCCTACAGGCATGTACATAAGTACATGTGCATCTTACTTTATCGTATTCTATTGTTAGATAAATGATGGCACTCACACACTAAATACGTAGGTTGCTCTGAAAATAATGCCTTCTATTATTTATTTCCACGGAAACTACAACAGGTAGAGCACAATAACACTATTCAAGATAACAAATTCTCAGCTACAAAACACTGTTTTTCAACATAGCTGTGCATTTTGGCCAGCAGTGAACCAAAGCCTGCATGCTGCTCTCAAAAATCTACACGAGTGAAGGTGCCCCGCTGTCACTGTCACCACTGTTGCAGTGCACCACCCACTGCCTCTCTGTGTTCACATCCACTGTTTGATGTCCACAGATGTTCGGTAAGCACTGGTGAATGTCAGTGAATGCCATTTTTTCAGCGTGGAGGAATTCAGTTCCACCCCTTTGCTTTGTACACACTTCCACGTCAGGTGCCATTCTGTCAGAGTGCCCCTCTGCTGCCATCTGTCACACGGCAACTACATGTGATAATACTGGCGTGAAGTTTCAATCTGTGCTGCCATGCTACCAACATCCACCTTTGACATCATGGGCCAATGTAATAAGATAGGACTTTCAGAGCAGCCTTCATGTATATATATAAATACAATTTTTAAACATCTTCTGCTCAGAAGAGTTCCAAAATTAATCTATACTTTCATAGACAAACTTAGTTACTAAGAGGAGGCAGATTTTTTTTTTGTCTCCATTATTGCAGGGGAGAGCAACATGAACTTCCATTGAAAATAATTTTAATGTTACATCCAGATACATTTAATACAAACAAGTGTCTAGTGGGTGTTGGAAGCATTCTCTGCAATGTTAGGAAGCTTCGTGGTCCCAAGCACAGTTGAATGTGAAGGGGAATGACCCTTTCATCTATTCCATTCTAATTTTAAAATGTCTTTTAGTATGAAAACACAACCTTGATCGTACATCCTCCCTGGAGTAATAAATGAATTCTGAGGGATTTATTTTGAAATATTGATGCCATAAGCTCAGCCTACGCTCTTACACAGGCCGCACTTCCTTGTATCATCCCGGTTTTACAGTTAGGAATCAGGTGATGTTCCTGGGTTCTGTGCTAGATCAGTAAGTGTCAAGCACTTGGTTAGTTTTACTTAAGAACAGGCTTCCTTCCCATTAGCAGCGCACCCAGATGAAGCTTTGAGATGCTGCAGTACTTTGAGGCATTTTTCAGGATGTTTTCTTGATCTGAAATTTAAAGTGTATGTTAGTTATCCTGCAATATAACCTGCAATTGTATTACCTAAAGTACAGTTTTCCAGAAAGATCTGTGCTCCAGAGAATATTCTGAGCCTGTCCAGGATGTGTTTCCCTGAATCATGGATGTACATCATCCACCAGAATTAGGGACTGATCTTTTGTGCTTGAACGCCTGTGCTCACAAACCTCAGATGACTGGCATCCAAAAGAAAGCATTAGGGATTTGTGTGATTTTGCTGTTAGTAGCCATTCTTCAAGGAAAGTGCAGGGTGCATGTTGGCCAAGAATTGGGTATCACATTTGAGCAGCTGACATAATGTATGTTTTCCAGCTCACTGTCAGTCTTGTCACTCTGCAACAGTTTGACTTTCTTTATTTACAGTTTTATTCTGTAGTGGTTTCTCTCTGAAACTGTGGATAAGAGGGAGAACATCTTTAATTATTTTGCTAACTAAAATTAAATTATGCTTTGACCAATGTTAAGTGAAGACTAGTAAATATGGAAATGAAACTTATCCCTCTTCTGTCTATCACAAAATATAAATGTATGGAGAAATGTAATTCACCAACAGGTTAAAACCTTGCACCTGCTAGGGAGTGTGATAAACCTGTGGCATGTTCCTGACAGCTGCATTTTGCATATACCTCTGATTTACTATGTAGTCCACTCTAAGGCAGGAATTGTGCAGTGTGTCAATATTTCAGAATCTTATACACTGAGAAACGCTGGCCACAATGTATTCAGTGATTCACATGCTGTTATACCATCTTCCAACATCTTCTGATGTGCTTCAATTTTATAAACCACTAAAAATGTTCATGTAAATTTAGGTTACTTCTTGGTTTGTTTATTTTTCAAATTCTTTGCAGTCTTCTTTCTTCAGTCTTTTAGGGATAGCTTCAATTACTCTTGGTTATTGTATGACTTTTTTTTCCTTCCAGAGGAAGGCGTTAACTGCTTCTATCCTGCAAAACTAAACAGACTTTCCATAAGTTCATATTGCTGTCTGATTTTATGTGCCATCTAGGAACTAGTTTGTTCCTAGTATACGGCTGTTCAGCTGTTTTAGCTGTTATCTTTCTCAGTGAGTTTAACTGTTCTGTAAAATGTAGAACTTAAAAGGATGAAGGGACTTCCTTAGGTTTTGATACTTAAATATTTAAGGGGTATGGTTTTGTTGGTCTGCACAAGGTCATAAGATTGTTTTCCTTTGCTGTTGATGTTTTCTTCTAGGTATTGCGTGTCTCAAAGATTTAAATCGTGTTTGCTTTTGGTTTGCCATTTGCATTTTACAGTTTTGTATTTCAGAATAGATTTGCAGAATAACAATGCTATCACTTCTGCCTTCAGCTACCCAGAGATTCAATTCCTGCTTAGTCATTCCTATTCAGAAATCAGATGTCTGAAGATGTAATAAGCAAATGCTAACTTTCAGATAAGGGTGTATGTTGAAGGCATATGAATGAATGAGGGAATTGAGCAAATGTGCATTTGGTGGTCGTAATTGATAGAACGACCCACTGAGACTGAAAAAAGGAATTACTGAAAGCAGTCTTCTGAATTCATATTGCAAACAATGAATATTCCTTGCTTATGTTTTAGCATCGTAACTGCCATTGCATTTTTATTCTATGTAGTTTGGATCTGAGGATCCAACATTTCCCAGAGAAGTTCTTATTTTATTAGTTTATCAGCTGAGGCCAAAAAGGTCCCAGTGCTTCATGTCCTTACTCTTACATACTTATGGAAGACCCTTTTCATCTGCATTATCCATATCCTAACCTCTCCAAATAACTCTGGATTTACTGATAGCTAGCTGGATGTGCCACTGGGGATCTGACAGGGTTGGTGGTAGATAGCGTGGAAATCTTCTTATGAAATGAGCACCCCGATAGGATTTTTTGCAAAGCGCTATTAAATTAATGTGATCTCTGTGGCATTGCTGTATTTGAGCACAGGGCTTCTATGCAGTAAAACTCGCACAGTGAGCTTGGTTATAAAACACATATTGATAAGTATGTGCACACACCCTCATCACAGGCCTTCCTGTAGGCTACAGTTGCCCTGACGTTGTTGTGTTTCAGAGTAAGTTGGATCTTCGTCTAAGCAGAATATGAAGGTGGGTAGTCAATATAAGAGGGTTTTGGTGCAAGTGGCATGTGAAAATAGTTTCTAAACACTTGCACAATATGTATTTTAAAAGTTGCATAAAACATAAATTAAAAATATCAATCTGTATAGATATCTTTGTTAGTTCCATGACTTAATTTGATGTTTTGCCTTCAAACAGAGCTTTGTGAGGCTTGGGGGATTTGCAAAACGATGTCTCATTGGGAATTTAAATTAGTTGTATGTTCTTCTAGAAAGCCAATTGTAAACTATGTGCGATATCTATTTGAAAGTTTGGTTGAGTAGTATATGCATTTCATTGCCTACATGAAAATAATCTTTATATAATTTATATATTAGATATAACATATTGATTTATCTTTATGAAGTTTTCATTTTGTTAGATATTTTGTTAAACCTTTCAATGACAGAACACTAATGAAAAGATCAAAAAAGTGCTCCATGAGAAGGAGAGCATTAAGACACTCATACAAAGGTCACTTGGAGGAACTGTAAGCTTTTATGAGACTTTATTATTTTGCTGACAAGGTCAGCTGGATATTGATCAGCTGGGTGTTTTGTTTAGTTACTTGAAGGCCAGTTATTTGAAGAAACCTGTGTCAATATCCAGGCAGTATTCTTTAAACTCCTGACTTACTCCAGTATTTTGGTTGTATATTGCGTTGTCTTTTTCCAAACAAAGTATGATAGAAGGTCAAGTATTTGATTGCTGGTGTTTAAATTCAAGTTATCATAACAAACCATCGTTTGCAAAATGTAAGTGAATTTTGCTGTGGAAAAGTGTGAAGAAGTGGTCTCAACATTACTGTATGTTCCTGACTTGTAAAAGAGTTTTGTGTTGACAAAATTTATGATGCTTTTTTTTCCAGATCTTGCAAATGATTTATCACCTTCTTTCATATTGGGCTAGGTAGCCATGCCTTTATGGAATGTTCATGCCCCAAGGAAAAAAAAAAAAAAAAAATGAAGCCCAAGCACAGCCCTTGGCACGTTGCAGCAAGCCGGGGTTAGACCCGGCCCTGGATTGGCATGGCCTTGCGCTGTGGAAGGCTGCACTGCGGCCTGCACACATGGGCCAGGCCTCGGCACCCTGTAGGTGGAGGTGTGACCCTGTGGGCCTGCAGGGGGTCCCAGAGGATGAGGAAATGTGGTTGGGGTACTTGTAGGTTGGTTGTGAGTTTTAATCATTCCTAAAACATTCAGAGCACTGGAACAAGCTGCACAGAGAGGCTGTGGAGTGTCCTTCTCTGGAGATGCTCAAAACCGGCCTGGAAGCTTCCCTGTGCAGCCTGCTGTAGGGAATTGCTTTGGGGGGTTGGACTGGGTGATTTCCAAAGGTCCTTTCCAACCCCTACAATTCTGTGATTCTACCTGGAGAGCAAAAGGTGTGCACAGAAATGCATGAGTTTTTCTTTCTGTTATTGTTATTATTTTACACCAGTGTGCTTTAAAACTCCACTAAGGAGCTAAGTATGTCAGGTCGGAGGTTTTACGCTTCTGAAAGAGGGATGCACTGTGTGTGTCTGAGGCTTCACATGGTTGCTGTCTTCACGGCACAATTTCTGTCATCTGCTGCACCTTCTTAGCAGAGGCCCTTAGTTTCTCCCCATTTTTCCCTGATTTCTATAGCATCATTTCCATTTGCTCTGTCAGATAGGCTGTATGGGGAGGCTCTATAGAGATGGTCAGTTATAGGGAAAAGCCTCCCCATACCATCAGGTAATCTTCTAAGCCACCCTCATGCCTCTGAGTCATGGCACCTTTGAGTTCTTCTATCATAGATTAGAGTATTAAAGCAACTCAGAAAATGAGTATTTCTTTAGGAAATGTTGGTAAATAGCAGTAAATTATTTAGGCAAATAGTCTTTGAAAAATAAAATTGCAAACTTACTTTCTCAGAGTTTACTGCCTGAGAAACATGCTTCTGAGAAACATCCATTCCTGTTATTTCATCACAGTTTGCATTAAAATGCATGATGGAAACAGCTTCATGAAAGCAGGGTTGTACAAGTTGCAGGATTGTACAACTGCAGCCCACTTGATTTTAATGATACTGGATTTGAACATCATTTTGATGACATCCCGAACTGCAAGTTGCAGTTCTGAAGGTTTTGTTGCAGATCAGCAAGGCCTCCATGTCAGTAACAGTTTAGACAGGATAGTTTAGAAGAGTTTAGAAGGATAAAAGGGGTTGTGCTGCAGGTTGGAAGCTTCCTCTTGAGATGCCCACGCAATCTGAAAGGAAAATGTCCTCTTTCTGAACCACTATATGCTCTTGTTGAGTAACACAGGGACGTATTCTTGTTTTTAATAAGCCTGATCTAAAGTGGGAAGTCTGTTATTCTTCATTAAATGTAATTTTATTTACAGGATAATACTTCAAAACAATGAACTTTCTGGTTTCTAGGCTTATTTTAAAATAAACTAAGATCTTATTTTAACTAAGAATAAATGTACATGAATATTTCTTTAGAGAAGGAGTAACTGTTTCATCCTATCTTTAATGCAAAATAGGTAGCGTATTCTGTGTATAAGGTATGTTTTTTGCTTTGTGTAGTGGGCTTGTACTTTAAGTTACTGTTATTTTAATACCATTTTTAAAAATAAAACAGCAAAATAAGACATACTCAAATTTGCTCCTGAATCGTAGTGATTCAAATACAGTTCAATTGTTTTATATTGGCTAAAAATAAAAATGGACTTTTGAGAGCTAATGTGATGTCTCAGTGGGATTATTATTTGTGTTTTTTTTCCCCAGGACTATTTCCTTAAGGAATTCCAATTGCTTGTTTTCATGATTTTGAGCCTATTCAGAGATGGAGCAGATGGACTGCAAACCCTACCAGCCACTGTCAAAAGTTAAACATGAAGTGGATCTAACTTACACAAGTTCTTCGGATGAAAGTGAAGATGGCAGAAAGCAAAGGCAATCTTATGACTCAAGAGAAACTCTGAATGAATATAGCCAAGAGCTAAGACTTAACTACAACAGTCAAAGCAGAAAAAGAAAAAACATTGACCAATCCACACAAGGTAAATAGCTTATTTTATCTATTAATTACAAAAATTACATTTTGATTACTCACTATGAGATAGTATCATGATGTTAGCAGTCAAGCAGGCATTTTGTTTACAAAGATGTGTATCAATAACCCACTTTTTACTGTTTGTTTTTTTTTACTGTATCATTGTATTGGAAATACTGGATTTTTTTTTTTTTTAAGTGTTATTATTCTAGCAGTGTGGACTTAGTGGCATTCTGGAGACCACCACCTGATTGACAAAATTTTCCTTAGCAGTGGCTACTCTTCTCAGTAACATTGAGTGGCTAACGAGTTACTACATTTACATGGGTTGTGTGGATTTTGGGAAAAAGAAAATCAGCTTGATTTTGTGGGTTGTCTCTGCTTATATCTACAATGAATTCAAATGCTACCATAGTCTTAACAAATTTGTAATGTTATAAATAACAAAGTATTTAAAAATTGAAAATGATTATCCAGTGGCTTAGTATTTTGTTTTGGGGTTGTTTTTTGGATGTTTGGGGGTGGTTTTTTTCTTTGGCCTTTTGCTTGACATGCACGGAAGTCTAGGAGAAATATTTGAGAGCTTATGATGCTGCAGACAAGGTTAGGAAAAGCTACTATTTGGATGCAGATAAAGGATGAAAATTGAGATAAAATGGAAGGAAATGTGCTGCACTTACTGCAGCATTCCCCAATGGACTGCTTCTCCTGGTAACCTGCATGCTGCATTTAATGCATTTCATACAGACAGGTGGCTTATCTCTTGCCTTTAGCTCCATCACAAATTTAAGCAGGGTGGCGGGGCAAGAAGAGTATTTTTAGGAATTAGAGTACTTATCAGAAGCAGAGAGGGCCTCTGCCCTTAAAGTAAAAGAAAAGTTCTCTGTGAGGAGTCCCTTCCTGCTCATCAAGGAAGAGGTTAAATTGATCCATTATCGTGTGCCCACTGTTTCTCAGCTAAAAACTTCTGTACTCACTTTAAAGAAAAATAAAACAACCTTCCACCCCTCACTCAGCAAAAGCTTCCCCTAGTTTTCTATGTATTAAAATAATTTTCATTTTTTTACAAGAAAATCAGGAATATGCTTTTGAAGATGTAAGAATTGTCTCCTCTGTGATGTGTAAATTAATGTAAAAATTAGAATAGCTGAGCTACATAGTTCATATAGTCATCTAACTTTTACTACAGATAAGTTGCTTTTATAGTACTGGTGTTGTCTGAAAGTACCTGTAATTCATGGGAGAATAATTAGCTAGCTGCCAGAGATAGCCTCTATACATGTGCATATGTTCTCTCCAGTACTGGGGAAGACGAAAAGTACAAATCTTAACAAAATGTACTACAGAAAACTTCACCAACATGTTTGACTTGTGATAAATTACTTGATCTTGCACTCCCGTTAGGAGAGCTTGGTTAATATGTCTATATTGCTGTGGCTGGAGATAATGTAAATGTACTTGTAGACCTCTTTAAAGCAGCTACCTCATTCGTGATGATTGGAGCACTGAAAGCATAACCTCTGCATTGGCCAGGCCTCTGAAGAGCTCCTTGTCCGCAGTTTACTGCTACTGGGGCCTGTGTTAGCTGTAGTGTTGATGGCCTAGACAAATGCATGAAGTTTTTAATCACTGAGCTGTAGGCATAGGGAACCAGTCTGTGTCATGTGCTAAATTTATTCTTCCAGAACAGTGCCTCTGAAAGCAGTCATGTTAATAATTTTGGAGAAAGTCATATTAGTGTGCATTACTGCAAGAAGTTGTCAGGCATGAACCTACCTCACTTATTCAGGACTGGTGTGTTAAGAATCAGATTGATGCTTTAGCATGTCAGCAAGTATTTTACACTCATGCTGTAAAATGATTTTATTGGAAATACATGCCAGAAGATTTTTCCGGGCAAATTAATTTTTGGGAGATGCCATATGAATTTGCAGATTTTACGAGCCTTTGTATTTTTCTTCTTAGAAGCAGTGCAGATTTGTACTGCTTCAAACTGCAGTACGTGGTTCAATGTTCATGTTTGCAGGAAAGCTGTTGAGCCTAGTGGTAGTTTGTCAGTGTGTAGGGAAGCACACAAACACTTGCTTACCTTGGGGCACCTCAGCTGATTGAGTTCAAAATTCAGACAAGAGTAAAAAAAAAAAAAAAAAAAAAAGGGTTATAAAGCTGAGTGTAAATATTTAGACTTCAACCAGAGATTGATTGCAGTATTGTACTGTTTCCAAAAGGGCAACCAGGCTTCATGGTGTGGGTCCTCTGAGTTCTTGGTGAACCTTGGTATTTGCTCAGTCAGTGCTAGAAAAACAGCAGGTTCCATTTTGTACTGTGAATTTGGCATGAATCCATTCAACTGTGTGTGGAATGCATCCTTTTCTAAAATTCCTTCTCAGAATCTTTAACAAAGTTTTTCTCATGTTTGGCGCATCTTTGGAATTTAAAAAACAAAACAAGAGAAAGCCATAGTGCCCCTTTCCAAAAGAGATTGTTCTGCGGGGAGAAAGCTGTACCGTGCAATAGCTTAAGATTGCTAATGACTGAAGAATTACTTAAGACTGAAAAAATTCTAAATTTTAAAGCTAAAGAGATCTCCATAGTTACATAGCCAGGTATTCTTCTCTAGCCACTAGCTGCAATTGAAATAGTACCCAGTAGGTGATGAACTAATGAATTGCAAAATGAGGGTAAAATCCATGAACTTCATGCGTGAAAGGTGTGAGAATAGTTGAGAAAACAGGCGCATAGTAACAGTCACGAATAAAGTGATAATGATGAAGGGTGAGACAGCAGTCAAATGTGAATTCTAATGATGGAATGTGAGAAGAACATAATTTCATAATAAAATAATAGCGCAGAGGAGCTTATAACAAGAACAAATATAGACGTATATATTCGTATTGATCTTGTTTTGTGAAAAGAATCATTCAGATGTGTATGGAAACTGGAAGAATTTCTGTCTCCATTAATGTACACCAGAACATTATATATGTGATTCGTATCTCAGAATATCGATGTATCTCAGCAATTTCTTGAAGTTTTATTTTTGTTTTTTTCTATATGGGCAGTTTGACTATTTCATTATTACTTTCAATATTCTGGATTTGTTTCTGTGGAAAGCTTTGAAATCTGAGATTATGTGAATTGATTATGTGTGGATATTTGTGTTTGCATATATAGGCAATCTGTATAAACCATAACTCTACATGGCTCAAGATATTATCAGAGGTCTCAATTATATCCTACACTATTGAATAGCACTGCCAATATTTTTGCAAGCGTCTTTTTATGTCAAAAATTTGTTTGAAAACTCATGTGATATTGGAAATGATGATTTTTTGGTTTTACACATTGAAAACAACACCCAAATGCAAAATACTTAACTTTTGTGTTATTCTTGCATTCCTTGCATTTCCTGAAATTTTATTTCAAATCTTATTCTTCAAAGAGAATTGATTTCTTGGTCAATTTTCACAAGTTTAATAGATGGGAATATGAAGGAAACTCTACAGTAAATATGGAATTAATCTACTGAGAGACTGTCATTTAAGTAACGTTTTCTAGATGGTCTTCCTGAGGTCTAGTACTTATGCCCCTCTTGGAGAGTGCAGTGCGAGATCAGTTGCATTTCTGGAGTTATTTGTTTCAAAATCTTTTAGTTATCTGACAATTTAGATTTAACAAATGATGCCACAGAATGTTGTAAGCTCAGCTATGGTTTGCTCACCTAACAACTCATTGCAAACAGATAGAAAAACCTGCTGACAGCGTCATTCGCTCCTGAAAAGTCAGTGCTAGTTGTATGATGAGTGCATCTTAAAATGCATTTTTTTAATCACTGGAGTGTTCAAACTCCTGTTTATCTGAAGATATGTAAATCTACAATATCTCATCCTGGCAAGAAGATGTTATGAATTCCTGGCAGACCCAGTATCATATAGAGCTTGTGGATACTGGCAAACATAGTAAATTAATTCTTGGAAGAATTGGTAAACACAGTGTTTTGTACTTGAACGAGCTGGGGTAGAATTGGCAGAAGGCATCAGAAATGTTTTCTTGCTTGGAAACTCATTGATGGACCTGGCTGTGAGGAAATAAGATCTCACAAATGTACCATACACATTTTCACTTCTAGCTTATTTATGACACATTTACATCATTAAAACTTTGTTTTCTTCCACAGCTTTTTCTGTTTCCACCAAAGCAGATATGAAGGAAGTTGTATTCCACAAATATTGGCTCTACAAAAGAAGCTTTATTGCTTTTAGGCTAATTATAGATTTGTAGAAAACACTAGTTGAGAGGAATGAGTCTCTGATAGGTTAAGCATCTGGAGTTGAGTCACTGGCATGATGAAGTGTATTGATCATTAACAAAATGAGTGTACAGCAGTTAGGCAAATGTGTATTTCCTGGCAAGACAGATACGTAGACCTGCATTGTAGGCAAGGCAAACTGGAGTTATTCCTTGGAAGAGGATCCAACAGGAAAACTTTTCTGGTAAATGCGTGGAAAAAAATCAGCATTACTAGTATTCTGGAAAACAAGATTTTGGAGTGCTCCACAAAAAAAGCTGTCATTTTCTGCTTTTAGCCCTATAAGGAGGACAAGAGCTAAAGACTGGCAGCTGCTTTAAAGAAGATATATAAAATTGTCTTAAGGAATAAGACATAAATAGATTCAGCTATTGCTAACATCTTCCTTCAGCAAACTCCATTGTTTTAGCTCACTGCTGTTTCCATCAGATCCCCATTCTTACACTTCTTAGCATTGCAGCTCTGCTGTGGATATGTGGGCAACAGACATGTTCTGGCACTCAATAGCACTTACTTTCCCTGGAAAAGAAAAAATGTACGTGTAGTGCAGGAACTGGGGGGCTGTTCTGTTGCGCTTTACGTTTCAGCAAATATAATCTTACCAGGAAGGAAGATTTGAACACATGCAACTCTTACCTTCATATGACCAGTCCAAAACACTTTCATCTATCATTAGAGACATAAATATAAGGTATGTTGACACGGTCTGGTGGAAAATTGTTCTGTCAAGAAAATGTCGTGGTATTTTGTCATCTGCAAAACAGCAAAAGCTTTTTACGTAATAGCTGTATTATTCTCTGATTCAAAAATTACGCAAATCCATTTGGGCCAGGAGATCTGTTTTGTATATGTAGTAGAGCAACAGAGAATCAAATTTGGGCTGCAGATACCATGTGTTCTTTGCTTCACCTACTTAATTTTTAAATAACATATGAGGGTAAAGAAGCCAAATTTTATTGGCTTTTTTTCTTTCTACGAAACATTAGAATAATGCTCAAGCTTAGCATAAGTTCATGATCTTGGGAGCTCTCCCAGTGGAGATGGATGCCAAAAGAATGGCTGAGAAATTCATCATTTCTAATAGAGATTTAGAACTGATGATTATTTGACAGTCATGTCTACAGCTTGTGTAATTTGGGATAACTTTGTTGAAAACTGGAATGCTGTGTCTCACCCATGTGAATTTAGGACTTCTGTGCTTTGAAACATCCAGGAAGATCGGTTTATGAAGGGAAAATATTTTATCAAGGGTGCATCTCTGAACTCTGATTGATACTGAGAAGATAGTGGCCAAGTATTGTCAGTGCTAAGCTGGTGCTCAATGCAGTGTGGTAGAGCAGTTCAATATAGCTCTTGCCAGCATTATTTTTGGAATAAACTCTATCAAAATAAAGAGAGTTATAAAAGTTATTAATGTGTGGACAAGACACAGAAAAATGCATTTTTTTTTAAGTTTGCATCTGGAGGGGAGATGGGTAGTTTTGAAAAAGAAAGGAAAATTGTATGGTGAAAAGTGTCTCTGAAGAACCATTGCTATGCATGCTTCTAGAAGTGAGTTAGTTTTGAACTCTTTGGGTCATTGTTTACTTATCCTGCTCCCATGTTTTCTTTATGATGAAAACTGTGGAGATAATGCAGAGGGTTTGGGGTTTTTTTTTGTTTGTTTGTTTTTTTGAACCTTTAAGATGCATAATTTGTTCAGAACTGCTTATTGAGTTACTGTGGGAGGTGACTGCAGCATTGTGAAATGGAGCACTACCAAGATCTGGAAGATAGGAAGAGGTTGATTACAAAAGAAACCAGTTATTTTTGTGAGTACTTTCCTTGAAACTCCATAGCTTAAGGAAGAAAATATGAAAGGTTTTCCTTGGTAAAACTTATTTAGGTAAAATATAATTATTAAATAGGGCTTGTATCAAAAATGTTGATGTACTTTGTATCATCAGATTCAGTTTTCACTTGTTTGTAAATGCCAAATATTTAACTTTTAGACTTTAATATTATCTACAACGTTATTCCACCAATTTCAGAAAATCTTTTGTGAACTTAATTTTAGCATGTTTTATACCTGCACACTTCAGAGCAAAAATGTCAAACATAGCCCAGATATGATGTCTATATGAAGAGGCATGCACAGTTTCTACCTTGCATTGCCCTCGCTCAGCTGTTAGCAGAGTGTGGCTTAAAGGTCCTTCAGGTTTCTGAGCCATACAATAATGAACAGAAGCAATAGCTAATAAGCTCCAGCTTGTGCTGCTGTGTTACGCCATCTGGTCTGAGTGTTTATGAGCTTCACATTGTTGAAAAAAGATTCCGTATGAGGCAGAATAAAAGAATCCACACTCCTAAAGCTTTAGTGTGTTACCTCCTACTGCATTCTCTCAGAAATACAGATTCCTGTTGTGCTGTGCTGTGTTTGTTTGGCTCATTGCGGGCTAATGATGATAATGTTACTGTCTCCCAGAGAAAAACAGTGTGATGAGCACTTCTCTGCAGCTTCCTGGACTGCAGCCTTCTCTTCTGCATGGGGAGTATCAGCAGACTCCATGGAAGGAAAAAGATGCACTTAGTTTCAGGCCTCCTTGGGACGGTCTTTCTTGATTTGCCAAGTAATTGGAAATTTCTCTCCTTGGAATAACTGCGGTGAGAAAACTGGATTTTGAGGCTTCATTTAAACCTCATGGAGGGAATACTTTTCCTTCCTCTCATCAAATCAAAGTACATGAGTAAACTGAATGTACAAAGAGATTTTTCCCACAAGACTGGAGTGGGTACTCTCTTATGGTATCACAAATATGTTACAAAACCTTGTAACCTGCTGTCACCATTTCAGTAGCGTTGCTTCCAACGTTACAGTGTTTACCATCATCTTAGTGCCTTGTATTATCAGAAATAGCTTAATTCTCATAAGTAATCTTTTTTATTTTAAAAATGAATATCTAACAAAGGGGGAAACAGAAAAAAACTACTGAGAAAGGAAATAAATGAGAGAAGGATCACAGCACGTTTCCAGTCCCCTGCTAACAAATCTCATCTAAGGAATAAAAAAAGCATTCTCCAAACATTACACAAGCTTAACAACCCATTTGTCAGTGTACAGATACGGAAGACAACCCTAATTTCCATTCTCTTCTCCGAATTACTAGTTTTCCATGGCGTAAAATTCCAGCAGTCATTGAAATAAAAATCAGGAGGGGAGAGTAGCTGTAAAAAATACCAAGCATTCTTTACAGTAACTTGTACCCAGTGCTACTAGAATATCTATAGTAGAGGCTGTAGAATGCTTCCAAGTAAAGATATTCTATGATTATCTAGCCAAAAGGGCCAACCACATCCTGGTCAAGGGAGGGGATTGTCCTGCCCTGCTCTATGTGGTGCAGCCTCACCTCAAGCACTGTGTGCAGTTGAGCACCACAGAATAAAAAGGACATAAAACTGTTAAAGAGCATCTAAAGGAGGGCTACAAAGATAGTGAAGGGTCTGGAGGGCAAGACATATGAGGAGCAGCTGAGATTACTGGGTCCGTTGGGCCCAGAGCAGAGGGGGCTGAAGGGAAGGCTCACGGAGGCCGCAGCTCCTCACAGGGAGCGGAGGGCAGCGCTGAGCTCTGCTCTCTGGGGACAGCGACAGGGCCTGAGGGAACAGCACAGAGCTGTGTCAGGGGAGGGTCAGATTGGGTATTAAGAAAAGGTTCTTCACTGGAGGGTGTTTGGGCATGGAATAGACTCCCCGGAGCAGTGATCACAGCACCAAGCTAATGGCATTCAAGGAGCATTTGGACAACGTTCTCAGACATAGGGTTTGAAGTTTGGGCAGTCCTGAGTGAAGCCAGGACTTGAACTCCATGATTCTTGTGAACCCCTTCCAACTTGGGATACGCTATGATACTGTAATTCTTATACATTTTACATTCTGGCTTGGGGTTCTGCTTGTCAGAACCTGAAATGATACTAGAGTATCTTCCGAATGCTCCTGCTGTATTAGTAGAGCCTCTTCATGTAACGCTTAAAAGTATCCAAGATTTGCCATAAGTTAAAGCAGAGAGATGAACAAACACAGAAAATCTCTAAACAAGTATTACAGAACATGGGATCGAGTGAAGAGCTCTGCACTTGTTCTGCAAGGCATTTTATTGTATGTACTCTTGCTGTGTCTTTTATGTCACTCTTGAAACATAGAATCATCTTAATTTCTGGAATGAGAAATCTGATTTGCTTATCTTTGTTTATAGAGCAGGTGCTGAAACTAAATAACATTTCTTCCTAGGGTTTCTCAGTTACGTATCTGTCAGAAGATTTTGTACCTCCTGAAGTAAAGAACTGTCAAGAAGTAGCTCAGTGATTCCATAACATTTCTGGTTAAGCAGTAGGGTGGATATATCCTAACTCGCTTGGAACTTGAATTAGTTTTTGTTTTTAGCACTAGGCTCAAATGCTTCTGAACTTCATTCTAAAGGTATTTACATGAAATAAATTGTGGATGTAATTTAAAATCTAAGGTTCTCCTTTCAAAGCTACACTTGTATTGGAAGCTGGTCAAAAATCAGTTTCCTGCTGACTGCAGTTCATTAGGAATGCTCTGCAAGTGGATGAAGCATCTTTAGCTCAGATGGAAAAAACAGCTTGAAAGGAATAAGGTAATGTTCAACACCAACAGATTGATTCTTTCTCCACTGTAAGCACCAGTTACACAATAAAACGGGGAGTGCTGACAATTACAGCTGTCACCCGAGAGCTTAGAAAAGTCATTTACCAAAATATAAACTGTTAGTGTGAAAATCAGCAAGAGATTAGGAAGTCAGCAAATTCACATTAAAATATTTACATGACAACTAATGAAACTGACCGTCAAGAAATGAAAGCATTTGTAAAGATCAACTCTGCTTTATTCAGCATGAATATAATGATACAGAGTACCGGAATCTGTAACTGTTACATCACTGAGAAAGAATATGAACAGGAGGACTATCTTAAATACTGTACACAGAAATGGACTGTTTTTGAAGTCCTAGTCTCTTGGACTTTTATTCTGGTAAGTGAAAAGCTTGATTTGGTGTTGCCGCTAATTTAGTCAGATTAAGTTATTTAGCTTCAGAAGAGTTTTTTGAAATGCCAAGAAAAAAACATTTGAGCCAGACTGGTTGCCACGTTTTAAATAGAAAGCTGTAGAGGATACGTGAGCTAAATAAAGAGAAGCAGAATCATACTGTGCTGGCCATGGTCTCTGGAAATGGGGCAAATCTGTGTTTGAGCCTCAAGTGCCAAAATCAGCCTACGAGCATACCAGTGAGTGGAAAATACTTTGTACCTGCCTTCAGTCAGCACTTTCTTAATGCAGAAGTGTATTGCAAACTCTGCCGAGCTTTCCTTGTGGAGCAGTTAAATGGGAGTGATGTATTTCATAATTCAACCATTTTTTAAAGTACTTTACTAGTAAGGCACTTTTCCTGGAATTTTTGGAATGCTTCATAAGATTAGAATTAAAATAATATAAATAAAATAATAAAGAACGGTGAATCACCTTTAAAACCCTAGAGAAGCTCACGGTCATTCCGCTTTCCTCTAGATGTCATCCCTAAGAATTACAAAGTAAGCATGATACAGCCATACGAAAGTGCCACTGCCTCTTGGACAACCAGCCAGGCAGTAGAGGTGCCCTGCTAGAATCCTCATGCTTGCAAATATGCCTAGCCTGTGCTGTTAGAAGGCTACCATAATATGAAAAATTAATATAATCATCTCATCTACTCTTTGGACTAGATGATCTTTCGAGGTCCCTTCCAATCCCTTACAAACAGTGAGCAAAATGTACTGAAGATTCATGAACTGTTCTTCAAAACTTCTGTTGACTCGGTTATTTTATTTGAACTCACTGTGGTTAATCTATTTTAATTTTCGTCTGATTTTTAAATTTATTTTGATTCTCCCACTGAATGGAGAACTCTTTATTCTCTGGATTTACTATGTTCTTTCTCACTAATTCAGACACAATTTACGGTTACTTTTATTATACAAATGAAGAAGCACCATCTAAAATTGACTTAAGAAAGAAAATAATATAGTGCAGCTTAAACTGATTTATCAGAGAATTTTATTTAAGCTTTCCAGAACTTCTCCAGTGTTGATGGCTTTGTCTTCCCTTGTGTACATTTGCTGTGGACAGCAATGTTAGCAGAGGAATATTTGCCAGAAATGCTAAAGACTCACCGAATTCCACACATTTTAATACGACGAAAGTGGTTGGTGTTCAGAGCATATAAAATCTTGAGTTGCTGTTAATTTTAATTTACAGAGCAAGAATCATTCACATGAGATTTTCTTAACAGTATAATCTTATAAAATGTGGCCAAGAAGTTGGTTTTGTGTTATATATAAAGGTTCTAGAAATGGAAATTCAGGTCACATAGTAAGCGATCATTTGCTCGCATGTTAATTTCTTAATTCATTTAATTTACCAGTAGTTTGTTGGGTTTTTTTTTTTGTTTTTTTTTTTGTGATTCTGAAAAACAGAAGCTTACTTGTAGTTATACTGGCAAACTGTAGGACTTTGTACTTCTGACATTGCCCATTTGTTTCAATATCTTTGGAAAGAGATAAATAATAAGGATAAGTATCCATTATAACTGGAAACGTACGTAACTCTTGTTGTTAGAGTTGTAGAGAAAAAAAAAAAAATGAGTTTTCTTTCTTCGGACATGTGTTTGTGGCCTGTGAAAGATGCATTCAGTTTTCTTAGGGATGAAAATTCTTGAATTCCAATCAAAACTCCAAGTATTGTTTTAAAAATTTGCATTTTATTAGATTTGAGTGCATCTTTTTTTTTTTAATTCATTTCAAATACTTGCATGAAATTAATGGTGTTTGCTAGCTTGACCTTTTTATTTCATCATCTCTTGGCACGAAGGAAAAGAAAAAATTAACTTCGTATGCTGTTGTATTCAGAACAGTAGAATTTAAAAACATTTTAAATAAAAATCATATCAGACCACTGATAATCTGGTCTTCTGTAATGTAGTTTTGGTACATACTTTTAATTCCTCCTAGTAAAGAAATTGACGAAGTTTGTGTTTACTTTATTATTTCTAGTAGAAATGAAGGGGTCACGTATTGCCCTACATACATTGAGTTTTGAATTAGTTTTAAAATTTTTCAGTAATGTCTCATTGCTCCTTCTGTGGGAGTTTGCAAATTACTTACTTCCTATGTGTGTGTAAATACAGAAAGATGTGCATGCAGTATAGTGACATAGTACAGGTTCTACCTGCATTATTTTGAGGTGCAGTCTTCATTGCTTCAACATTTAAACTTAGCTAGAGGATTTGTACTTAGATTTTATTATTACAATTACTAATGATCTTTTAAAACTTCCTTTCTCAAGGACTAATCTCCTTAACAAATTACTGCATTCATTTTTACATTCTATTTATTTTTTTTAAGAGACTATTTGTCATGTAGTTTTGTATAATGATTATGTCTTTGGATTAAGACACCTACTGTTCTGTAAAATACTTCTGTGAAGATATAGGATTGAATTAATTTTGTATTTCTACTTGTGGATAGAAATATGAAAAACAAAAGTCTGTTTTTTCTACTAATTCTGTATGCAATCAGTCCTTTGACTTTGCTATTCTTACTACTGCAAACAGAAACTAATATTTCTATCTATAGCAACAAAAAATTATATTGCAAATTACATTACATTATGTAATGTAGCGTGTGTCAGTGCAAACCTTGGAGAGTACTTTTTCAGTAATGTATAAATTACTGGTTTTGAAAAGGAAATATTTGTAGGATGTATGTGATTGGCTTGGTTTGCACATGGATTCTGAAAGGCTTAATCGAACTGTTGATTCTGGGGATCCAGTTCTTTCTAGTACCAGTGAGAATTAGGCTTACAGATGTAGTGTTTTAGCTGATATTGTAGTAGTGATTATGGAATGTTTGCAATTAATTGTTGGCTATTGATCTGTAGACTTTAGATGTTTGAGGAGAATGTTTCTAATTACATGCTTTTATTCTATACTTTGAAAATCTACTTGCAGATAAAAACAAAATGGGAAAAGAAAAAAAGCCTCCACCATCACTGATTTGTCCATCTTAATATCCTGCTTGCTGGATCAGGTGTTTAAAGATCTCATTGGTGCATTCTTACAAAGGATCTCTTGGCTCCTTCCTACACTTTTATTGCTTTAATGGTACTATTCACTAACACTATGCAGTAATAAAGTTTGGCTTGCTTCCCAGAGATGTCAGAGAGGCAAGAGATCTGGTCAGTGGACTAGGTTACACTTGCTTGCCATGTGTCACCAAAGCTACCATACAGATGGTGATACATTATGTGCACCATTTTTAAAGACAATGTTCACCACAGTTATTGAGTTATTGCTACTCACTTGAGTAGCAATTTTTGTTATCATCAGTTTTAGTTATTGCTGCTCACTTGAGTACTGCTGCTTTGCAGTTTAGGGGGTTGTCACAGCTTCCCTGGATGCTTCTTAGAAACCGGAAGATCCAGGCAGTGTTTTCTTTTTTTCTTTCATCGTCCTCTTGGATTCTTACCAAGTCTGTTATCCCAAATTGCTGCTCAGCTCATTTTTGGTCATGAAAGGAACGATCCTTCAAAACAATTGAGTCTACTTTGCATATTCTTTGTGGGGATTTTTTGTTTATGAAAAAAAAAAAAGGACTTCTGGCACACAGACATTTTTTTCCTAGCTTTTTTGATTCTGATAACATCAGTTGTTCTTTTTTTCTTTTTTTAAACTAAAAAAAGTGAAGTTAAGCTCTCATACTTTGGTCCCACTGTGGTGGCCATTGTTCCTCTGAGTCGGTTGCCAGGTGTTTGCCTCAGCTAGCTGGAGGCTTGTGCCACTCGCAAAGAAATCAGCAGCGACAGGCTGCACATCTGCAATGGCTGCCTCTGAAAATTTTTGTTACTCTAAATAAACAAGATGGTCTACGACAGGAGAAGAATTTGGAATTGTGGAGTCAAAGAAGGGGTGACATTAGATACCTCAATGCTCTTCACTTCTTCTTGAAATATTAGCCACAATGCATTTGTTGTAGTAAGGCTGAGCATGCCTTCAGGAGTATAAAAGCTGATTTTAGCTAATTTTCAGCTTTGTCTTTGGAGACTAACATAGGGGATAGGTCTGCTTATTGCAGGCTGTCTCTCCAGTTCACGAATTCCTGGCACCCATCTGTATATCATACAGCTGCACTAGACCTCAGTACAAAGGGAGCCGTGTCTGCTTTGGCCAGCTTCTCCGTAGCATTATTCCCACTCTGCAGTGAAGTATTATTCAACCTTGAATTCCTCCATGTAATAAATATTCATTTGACAGATAATTATCATCATCCTCGAACAGCTCCACTCAAACCAAACTTCTCACCAGCAGTCATTTCTGTCACTGTTCTGGCAGCGGGGAGCTTATGGTTCCTTATGCTTTAATGATGCTCCATCATCTGGGGTATCAGATACAGGTCAAGGGTTAAATAACTGCCTGTATATACTGCATGTAGTTTTAGGAACACCAAACCTGAATATGGAGTAACAGCACAATGGACAGAAACAGTAGCCAAGGTTATTTTACTGTAGTTTGATGCTCCGATTTAGAATGCATGTTATGATCAAATGAGTGTTCAGGCATTATATTCCAATATTTTAAAGTTTTTCTCAATGATTGTAGTTACCAAAAAAAAAAAAAAAAAAAAAACCTCAGCCTTTAATTTGTCTATAGGAATGGATTTGTCAAGTTTATCAATGAGAATAATGTTGCTAGCAAGTATTTGTATTTCACTTTTATTTTGTGGTCCCCTTAAAATGAGTTATATGTATAAAATACATTTCATTGGCCAGTAAGTCCTTTTCAAGCAGAAAAAAAGTGAAGTAAATGCTATTGTCTTTCCTTTCTTTAATGATTGAATTAAATTTCAGCAAACTAGTCTAAGCAAGAAGAGTATTAAACAGGAAAACACTGACTTGTGAAGTTTTCTGGCCAATAACTTAAATTTTTCTGTAGCAGTGCATCAGCGGGTTGCTTCTCATTTGCTGTTCTAATTTCTGTTATGGTGTCCATTCATTTGCTTCTTACTGTTCATACATTACCCATTTTGACTTGAAATAAACCAGAGACACGAGGAAGCACTTCAGCAATGAGGGATATACATAGTCTTCTGAACGTGCTTGTGAAAAGGTGGTTCAGAGAGATAGATTGGTGAAAAGAGAGAGATGGTGAAAAGTGGTCTTTGTACTGTGCTTGTTTTCTTCTCTACAGCACTACAATTCCCTGTTCTTTTTCCTTCGAACTGTGTCTTCCTTCTGTTCAGAGCCACCACATCCGAGCCTTTACTTCCTTCTTCCATCATCTGCGCTGAAATCTCTGTCATTAAAGAACATCTAACTCAATTCTCTGTTCTTCACATGTTGACTGACTTAAGAGTGAGACTGATTTGTAAAAGCTCGATCTGGTTAGTATCAGAGAGGATCTTGCTATGTTTTTAGTGAGACGTGACTAAGGCTCCTACAAACAAATGTTGGGTTTTTTTTCGGTTGCAGCCACTTCTAGATCTACTGCCTGCACCCTGTGCCAGTCATCCTGCTCAGCTGTGCTGTTTGTTTCCTATTTGCTCTGTCACTGTTGTGGCTAATATCAGGCACAGTATGAGCTGGTGCAGCTCGGGAAATGGTGTAGCAGCTGTTAGGAAAATGAGACAATACCGAATGGTAGATAATGCGTAGAAAGGCAAAACCCACATGGGACTCGTGCCCTATGGAGAAACTGTTACTCATGAAGACTCTGAACTCAGCAGGCTTGTGTGAAACAAATTTATTAGGAGAAAGCAGTGGAAAAAAAGCTTTAAGATCTGTTTAAATGCAAAACTGTTAGATAACAGAAGGCTTTGTAGAAAAGGATGTTTAAGCATTTCCTTTTCTCATCTGAAAACAATTCATTACATGGCTGAGTAGTAGCTTGTATTTTTTCTGCTGCATTTTTTTTTTCTGTAAAATACTTTATGCTGAGGGAAAATTTTGAACTAAATTCTGTAGGCCATTACTTTGACTCTCTCCAGACTGCAGATTTTGTTACAAAGGGAATATTTATTAAATGTTAGGTCATAATTGTAAGGCTTATAAATTGCATGTTTTAACTCCTCTTTCTGTTTGTTTGTTTTCCTCCTCCTTAATATAGTCAATTACATGTGTGAGCTGTGTTTTTCACTATGTGAAACAGTGGCTGCTGCTGTCCTTCCAGAACAGGAGAAAGCAGAGCTAAAGCATGATTTGATAGAATAAAGTGAAAAGAATTATGACACTTAACTGATCCTGTGGGTTTCTTGTTCTCAAATCCCCAGTGTGATTCAGAATCCCCCAGGTGCAGGATAGTGTCCTTTTCTTGTCAGAACACCTTTCTCTGTGGTGTGCAGAAAAGCTAATGAAAGTTATCTCAAACTGTAAATTTATTTTTTCCTTATTTTTCTGGTTAGCCTAAGTGTTTGAATTGATATTTGCACAGATTCTTCTAGCTGTATATAGAAATGTCTTTGAATGTGGTTCAGTGCACAGTTGCTCTCATTTGTGCTTGAATCTGGTATTTCCCTGGAGTCTCTATTTTGAGAGCTGTCTCCCTTATGTGTCCCTTTTCTGATCATGGCTTAATTACATTTTAAATGCCTTCTGTGTTACTGTCTCCACCACCTCAATTAGTTCACCTCCAACTGTGTGAATTTTTTAATAAGGAGGCAGAAAGTATTTCCAGCAATACCGAACTTGAGTTATGCTTGTCTGCCTATGGCAAGCTTTCCTTCAGGGCATGGAAGAGTTTACAGGGCTGCTGTAGGCTAATCTGGTAGTGAGATGTCTTGCTCTTTTTGTTTGATTTACTTTCTCTGAGTTAGAGTACTCTCAGCTGCTGTGGAGACTCATAACTTTGACTCTCCTAACCTGTAGCTTTGCATATCCAAGACCTATGGTGTGCTCTCAAGCTTCCAATTGCCCACTGCTGAGCTTTGTGTCGTGACAGAAGAACACAAGAGATGTAGCCATGTAGGCCATTGCTGTGCATTTTGTATTCCACCCCCGAAAAAATGTCTCACAGGGAGATGCTAGGAAACTTTAGAAGCTCTATCCATGTAGAATGCTAATACTTTGTGGGTTATTCCTCCTGTAATTTTCAGTCAGTTAAGGTCCAAACAAATTATTTCATTTTCTGATTTCTTTTTTGGGGGAATTTGTCCAAGAAAGTTGATTTAGTCGCCAGCTTCTAGCTATTTCGTGTTGGGTGGGTAGCCTTCCAACCATCTTCATACACACTAGCAATACAAATGTATCCATTTTTTCCACAATGAAGGAGACTGTTTTAGTCCTGGATAGGCAACAATATCTGTGATATGCATTAGAAAGAGCAGATGCTTGTCCACTCATTTTCGAAAGGAGAGCAATCACATTTTAACGCTTATCTGTCAGTAACTTATTTCCTAGGTATCTGTTATATGGCTGCATCGGAATGAAAGGTAAAGATGGTATGTGGTTAAACTGCAGCCTAGTGTTTTCAAAATCAGTGACTCAAAAAGCTAAAATGAGTATTATGTACCCAAATAAACTATGCAGTGTTTTAAAACAAATAGAACATGCATTAAGGAAGGACAAGGGAATTGAAGAGGACTAGAGCTAGAAAAAAAATGTAGCCAAGTGTTCCTACCCATGTAAAAATACTGGAGGTGTTTCTTAGTGTAGTGGCTTTGTTCCCAGAGGCTGGATAAATTTTGGGGGACAGATGGTAGAGACCTGCAGCGCTTGTTTAAACTTTGCGAAAATGTACTGAGGTCTTTTGATTTGGTGTGCTTTGGAATTCCTCTCATACTTAATTCCCTTTGGCACAGCACAGGAATGATGGTACTTATTCCCTCTTTTGGAGCTCTATATCAAATCTTGAGGTGGAAAATGAGATGAAAACAGCTCTTGGTATTCTAAGCATATATCCCTCCTAATATACAGGGAATAGGCCATCTTGTAGTACCTATTTAAATAGCTTAACAGCATAAAGACAAATGCTATTGGAGTAATTCTGAAAAATGTTCTTGGAAGTACGTTGTTCCCTTCTGTGCTCAGTTTCTCTACTTTAATGACCCTGAATTTTGTAGAGACCATATTGTATGCTTAGGCACTTTATTATGCTGAAATAAATGTCTGAGATTTTCATCTTTTCTTGGTAACCATGATATGCATTTTAGGGTGAAATACATTTTAAGAACTGTTTACTTAACTTAAAGAGTAGTGATATTGTGTGATATTTATTTAAGATTACCACAGTGTATTTCCTGGGCATGCACACCTGCAATTACTGCACCATTTTCAGCTGAATTATTTTAAGGCATCTTGATGGTATAAAAACAAAAAGAAGACCCATTTTGTAGTTACTGAAACAGAATATGAGTCTTTTAAAGTTAAGTAACTTATTAATCGATGGTAGTGTTGAAGAAACAGTTTCTGGAAATATTAGCAGAACTAATAAAGATCTAAAGGGGGGGAAATTGGTTTAAACCTTGGAAAAAAAGGTTTCTGTAGTAGAAATGAGAGATGCAAAAATAGTAATTTCCATTAATTTGGTTTGATATTATTTAAACAGCAGTGTAGGTGATCTTCACATTCGAACTGCTGATACTGACAGCTCTTTGGTAAAGTGAATACTTGAGAAAAGAAGGGAACAGAAATGGTCCGAATTTTTTGAAGGGAGTGTAACCTCCCATTTCTTGATCAGATGGAACATTTGATGACAAACCCCTCAAGAGATTTTTGGGGAAAGAGAGGTTATTTGACTGACAATCTGTATCCCCAGTTGGTTAATCAAATGCAACGGATGTGCCAAGTTGTCTTTCATATGTTCTCGGCAATGTCAGGTTGGCAGCTGGATGTAATTGGATGTGAATGTAAGTACTGAAGGCCTCATGTGCACGCGCTCTCCCTTTCTTTTTCCAGGATTAATAAGGAGAGGGTATTTGTCGGTCTAAATTTTACTTAGTTGTTCAATCTAAATTAAAAGTATATGCAGCATCCCTACTAGATGTTCTTATGTTAAGATCATGTGTGCCATAAGTAAATTTTTCAAAGATGTGGGGGAAAAGGAGGGAAAAAGTGCAAATATGTGCACCTGCAATCCAAATAGGGCAAAGTTAATCTGTTTAGCTGTCCTAAGCTCTAAAGTAGAAGATATCTCACAGTCTAAATTGATTCTTAGTGGAAAAGGTGATTATACTTAAAGCAGTCAGTGAATATACCGGGGAGGTGGGAGCAGGGCCCTCGCCTGGTGCTGCTGCGCCTCAGAGCTGGCGCCATGTTGGCTCTGACGTAGCTGCAGGGCGGGAAAGCGCTGCTGAGGAGACATGGTGAGGGTCAGACCTCGCACTGCAAGTGGGCACTGCTCTTCCATTTCTCTCGTTGCTGTGATGGCAGCACAGGGACGGCAGTGACTGATCGCCTGTTTGTTGTTTGGTGAACGCACGACCTGATGCTAATGAGCGTCTTATGCCTCACCCTTTCCTTTATGATTCTGCCTCTACGTGCTTACACCTCTCTGTAATATCCACTCTGTTGCAAATACTTTTTTCCTAATTTTCATTGTTTTTTAAAAATTCGTCAGCTCGACTGTGAACTTTGCCAGTGGATGAAAGTAGCCAGTCCTACAGAAGTCTCAGTCGTGCTTGCGTTGTTTCAGACCTGAAATAACCCTAAGTGCGTTCCCTGAAGCTGGCCCTGGGGTGACACAAATGGCCCTCTCCAACTTCTGCCTGTCTCCAACACTCAGCCTTCCATCTTCAAAGGAAAATGGGTAGTAGATATTCTTTTTAGGAAATTTTAGATGATAGTAGACTTCTGTGCCTTTTACTGAAGGTCAGGGTGAGGAGCTGAGTTATTCTGTGATGTTGATGGTTTTGTTATACACTGCCTGTGGTCTGAGTACCTCAGATCTCTTGAACAACCCATCAGCAAAGAACACTTCTGGCAGGTCTCTGTTGATACCGGCTTTCTAAAAGTATTTCCATCGTCATGATGACGTGCACTTACAGATGCTTACTCCAAGACAGTCATACTGACCTGAAGCCTGCATGCTTTATCTGTCCCACTGGCGTCATACAAGGTGTTTCTGGATTTCCAGAGTGTAAATGAAATCAACTTGTACAGTTAGTTTTTTGGGGTTTTTTTTGTTTGTTTTTTGTTTTTTTTTTGCCTTCTATCATTAATTCAATGAAAATTGTAAAGATATCTGCACTTGTTTAATTCAAAGAAGGCTTTGATTCTTATTTAGCATATCAGTGGATCTACTAGAATTTTAAAAGGGGAAACAATTTCAAGACTTTTAGAAACAATAGGTGTATTTTTAAAATACTTTACAAACCAGAATCAAAACTGTTGGTAGAAATTAATGTTATATTTCCATCCCGAATGCTATTAGGATATGATATCTGTCATGAAATCTCAAAGAGTAATGTTTGAAGGAAAGTGATTCTGCTTTAAATGTAACAGTGTTCAAAAATGACTTCCAGAAGTTTGTAGGGATATAGCAACAATTAGAGGGTCACGTCACTTTGAAAAATGCTAGTATACAACTTAAAGTCTGTTAAAAAAATTGTCAATCTTCCTTCTCTTAAATGAGAAACCAGCCCTCAAGCTGGAACCACTACATTATCCATGCCTGTTAAGTTATAAACATACTGGATTAAAGCTATCAGTACTGCACTTTTTCACTTTCTGAAGTTAATCTTGAGAAAGAATATGCATTCATATAATACTCTTTCAAAGAGGAAAGTTAATTTTCTCCAAATGATTTGATTCATAGTTGTGCTGTCCTTCAAGAAAGTTCTATCTTTTTTTTTTTTTTTTTTAAATAAAAGAAATTAACAAAATCTACAGGGTAAGATTGTGGCTAGCTTTAATTGTGAAAATTTAATGATGAGAAAAAAGGGTCCATTATCTATTGCTTCCTTTAAACACATGCAGAAATACCAAAATTTGTAACTGACAAATGATTTTAGAACCAACGGAACTTGTTAAGCTTCTTGAAAGAAAATTTTAATACATCTCTTATAACTTACATCTCTTACAACTTTTGGAAACAGCAAATCTTTTTTTCTTGAAAATTATTCCTTTCTTAACGTACTTCTGCACATAGAAATTGAAATCAAGTGTATTGTTAAGACAACTTTTCAACTCCTTCAACTGGTGCATTATAAAAACATTGTTTGTTCTCAGAAATGATACTGAGGCTCATTCTTGTCTGTAAGAATATTTCTTTCCTCTTGCCTTCAGTAGAGTAGCATTAGCCTGGTCATTATTTGAGACTAAGTAGGTTTCTTTTACAGAAATATAGGTTAAATGCTAACTCCTAGTGTTTGCTGTGGTTTTATAACTCCAGAGTTCATTAAAAGAGATATATTTATGAGTACCCACAATAGAAATTTCTCTTTACCAGAATCTGTGTAAATGGGAGTATTTTACATTATAAAGCCACATTTTAAGAATAGGGAAGGCATTAGCCAAAAACACTTAAGATATATTTGAATTTGAAGGATTACGTTTCCAGTCTATCTGCTAATGATAATGTTTCTTGCTAAATTAAAATGAGACCAACTGCATCCACGTTGTATTTATAAAAGTCTTATCTCTGGCATCTTCTTGCTAGTTATTCTTGAAAAACAAGATCTCTAACATTACAGATTTCCAATGGTCTGCAAAAAGGATTTTCCACAAAGTTTGTCTGTGTCTTCATAGGATGAGATTAGGATGCAGAACTTGAGAACTACATTTCCTTGTTCATTTGATTTTAATAGTAATTTACAAAAATTACTCTGAGAACTCCAGCTGCATTTTTAAAAATTGGTGCAGTCTATTCTTGTCAGCCTGTTCCTGCCCCCTAAGTCTGAAGAATTAGCTTGAAGAAGAGATGAGAAAGGTGTTTGCCATCTTCTGCTTCCTCTGGGGAAGGAGTTTAGAAATAGATTCTTTCCTTCTCATGAATTTCACAGTCCTAAGAATTTTGTGAAAGTGCATACTCCTTTCCTAATCCCTCAGCTGCCCTGTCTGCAATTTTCATAAACTTCTGTGTTATAGAAGACTTGGACTCCCATTTTAATCTTCCTTTATTTGTTATTACTATTAGTTTTAAATTTCTAGCATTTCTGGTGGTAACTGGAGATTAATATAAGAAAATAAATTACCGAGATAAGGAAATGTAAGGAAAAAATTGCAATACAATAAGAGAAAACATACAGTCCTGTGCATTTGATACCTACATATAAAAGCTCAAATGATATTTTTATATGCAGATTGTTTATGTATAATATATTTTTTACTAAAATAAATGCAACTAAACCTGTTTTGGATAGGGATAATACTGTAGCAAGTGAGAAACAAGTGATTTAAAAACCACGTTAATAGTAAGTGTAAAGTTCGTTTACAAATTAATGGATATTTGGCTTCTGTCTCAATGATTTTAATATGAAAAGTTACTGAAATTTAATGTCCTTAAATAATATTGTCCTGGGAAAGAAGCAGTGTTTTCTCAACTTAGGAACATATAAAAACATTTAAAAAAAAAAAAAAAATCTCTGACTCAATCAAATGTGAACACACACACACACACACAGAGAGAGAGAGAGAGAGAAAGCATTCACAGAGTTATCCAGCAGCTGATGTTATACAAACAACTTTATCAAGTAGCTTAAGATGTCTGCGCATTTAATTCTCAAGTCCAGTGTACAGCCAGTAAACCATAGTGCTCAGGTGAGAAATGAGAAATTTTCAGGGCCATTGAACACACTGAATTTAGTGGAGTGCTCAATAGCCCTCAAAATTTCTCATTTAGGAGGGTGCATGTGTGTTGCTACAAAAAATGAGTGTGCGCTTCACTTTTTCCATTTGATTTGTTTTTCCCTTCCTTTCCCCCTTCCTCCTCCTGTCTGTCTGAGTATCTTGATACCATAAGCAGCTGGTCTTCTTCTCATTTTGAAGTATATGAAATGCACTCACTGATTAACCTATTGGTGTTAGTTCAAAGAGTGAAAGCGCGTTCACCGTGTAACACAGAAAAACCAAACTACATGTTTGTTTTTTTTTCTTCCCTTACGTTCCTATTTTCACTCCTTCAGACGCTAGCTTGGTAACTACTGTAGGCATGATGTTATTCAGGTTAATGCGTCGCCCTGTGCGTAGCGTGGGCAACTTGGAATTGATGGAGGAAGGCTGGGGAGTAAAGGCCACCAGGCACAGGGACAGCTGAAGGACAGAGCAGCCGACATACCCGTGCCCATCTCACACCCAGTCAGATGGGGCTATGATAGCTCCACAGCTGAAGCCAAGCCAAAAGGCGTTCACCACAAAGTGCACGTTCTTGGGCTGGTGTTGCACATTCCCCCCTGTAGATTGGGAAATGAATGTTTTGACAGACATTGCTCATATTTTTATCACAAGAATGTGGGCAGGTGGTGATCCAATCTTTCTGTTGTCTAACCAGCCTATGAAAAAGGGCATTCCTTCTCTAGCCAAATCAACCCCTTCAATCAGAAAATTGTCCATCAAAATTAATAAGCGAGCTTTGATTTTTCTCTGCAAAATTACTTGGTGAGGAGCCTAAAGATCTCCATTTTCATAAGCATGTTAGGTCTTTCCTGGGTGTTTGCACCATGTCCATTGCTTGTCCCCAAGCACCTGCTGCTGAATGGCTCCTTGAAGCTGTGTTTCTGTGTTATGTAAGAAATCTCCGTCTTCCTTAGATTTTCATCATTAGCACCATTGCTTCCCATCAGATGTTGTGGGCAGAGCCCTCACAGGTGGAGCCCTCGCAGTGTGCTCCAGCCATTGACGGTATGCAGGATCTCCACAATAATTTATTTAAAGCCCAGCCACCTTTCTGGTTTTATGCAATTCAGGTCTGTTAATTAAATATTATAGATCACATGTGTGGTGGTGAGGGACTGAGAAACAATGATTGTTCCTAGTAAGTAACATTGAGGTCATGGTACAAGCAGAGTAACTGGCATACGTTGAGGCCAAACATGAAATTATGATTTAATTACCAAAGCAATTAGGCTGCATTTTGTAGAATAGAAAGCACCGGAGTGAATATGTCTTCAGATTTAGCAGAGGCTTCTCAGGCGTGTTGATTTGGAACAGGTTGCCCAGAGACATGGTGGATGCCCCATCACTGGAAGCATTCAAGGTTAGGCTGGATGGGGCTGTGAGCACCTGATCTACCTGTAGACGTCTCTGTTCATTTCAGGGGAGTTGGACTAGATGGCCTTTAAAGGTCCCTTCCTGTTCAAACAGCTCTATGATTTGCCTGCGTGGAATTTCATGTGGAGAATTGGTTGGGTGTGTGCTTGGGTGGAAGGTTCCTCAGAATAAGAACTCTACAGCAAGAATTAGGAATAAAATAGATTTGTGAATGAAATGTATTCAAAGACACTTTCAAAATACATAAACTCAAATGGCTTAATTATATTATAGCGTTCACAAAAGGCATGTAATAGCAATTGGTGAAACTCTTCTACTTTATACTCTTCCATTTTTCTGAAAGCTCTATCTCTAGTTGTACAGATAAGTCAACTAAGTAATTTAAATAGGTATTATTCTTTGTTTTTTTGTTATTAACATGAAACTGCATTTTTCCATAAGAGAGCGTGAAATTTTGAAAGAAAGGTTCTTCATGCTCATTTCTGTTTATCACTAGTTTTGTGATTTTCATTTCTTTTTCTTTTTCCTTTGGACAGTTATTTGTTTTGTTCAGTGTTTGTTTATCAGCAAAATTCTTGGCAAATGGAAGCAACGTGGAAATTCCACAAGTCCTGAAGGTCCACTAAGATTTGCAGAAATACTGAGCTGAGCAGCAGGACCTCGGTCCACATTGTTACTATGTGAGCTGACGGACAGTACTGGCCATACAAAGGAGAATGAGACAGTACTGAAGATGCACTGGGATAAAGGTTTTATATACACGTGTAAACCTAATTAAGTTGTTAACTGTCCTGGTGATTGAATTAAAGCTGTAGTAAGATTCTCAGAACTTGGAGCGTGTAACTGGAAAGAGAAGGCAAATGTGCTCAGTAGCTCTGCATTGTCAGGAGCAGTGTTAGAGCTGGCTGCTACTCAGCTCCATCATTCTTATAGCAACCTGAACATCTTAAAGAAGAGCAAAGACAGTAGTATCCAGTGTGGACAGACTGATGGTTTAGCTGATCCTCCGTGAAGACTTATTTTTTCATGAAAATTAAGTTGCATAAAGTAGAAAGAAAGGAATGAGTTAACTGAAATTCCAATTATTTTTTAATGCACCCACCCTCCCTTCCAATTCCTGTTCATAAAATATTTTGCATTTCTTTATATGTTAATTTGATATCAATTTTTTTTTTAGAAAAGTGAAGGATTAAATACTTGTTTTTTAAAAGTTCAGTTAAAATGGACTCCACAAAGCTTCTGATGTGAAAATCCTATCATCATCTTCTATATAAAGTGCATAGTGGCAACCTTTTTTCCTCTGTACACAGTTCATGCAAAAATGTGAATTTCATATTAATGTCCCCTCATTTCTTTTGTGACCGTGTCTCTTTGGTTAGACTAAATCTAACATAAATCCACTTGAACTTTATCTCCTTGTGGAAATGCGTAGTATTTTAGGGAACAAGGTTAGATGTGCAAGCCAAACCAGACAATTTTGGCATGCTAAGTGCTTTTCAGAAAATGCATCCCATGAGAGTTGAAATACTACAAAGGTTTGTATACTTAAGAAATAGGCTATTCATGCAATATATTGAGTTCGGATTTGGTTGGCTGTGAGTTATAGTATAAAAAAATCGATTTATTTTACTCTGCCGGAGAAAAAAATAGCTGAAATATTGAATTTGTTAGCTGCTACATTTTGAATTAACTTCTAGACTGAAGGTTAAATTCTGTGCTTCTTAAACATGTGTAATCTAATTAGCATTTGTGAGATTTACTGGGATGAATTTTCCCCTTGGCGTATGCAGTTGCAAGCGGAAAGGCTGCGGGCTGGAGGCTGCTAGGGGCAGACAGTCTGCCTGTGGTGGACATCCGCAGAGTGCCTGCATCTTAGCTCCTGGGGGGCTGGCATCAGCTGACATGGCTCCTGAAATTGCCAGAGTATGTATTATTACAGGAAAGTTTCTTAGCTGCTGAAAATAAGTAGATATTGGCTTTGAAGGGAAGGAGATGCTTCCTGAGATCACAAATCGCTGTTCAGTTGACAAAGAGAGACATCATCTAAGAACACTGCATTGCTGTAGCACTTTACAGAAGTCTAAGTTCAAAAAATGAAAATAAAACTGCTTCCTGAGAGAATTAAAGCAAGTGTTATGGGTCGGATGTAGTAGAGGTTATTTCTGTAGTATGGGCCTCAATCAAAATGTGGATGAATATTAAGACTGGTAATTAAATCTGTTGGCTCTTGTTTCATGAGGTGATAAATAAGTGTCATTTCCATAATAATTTCTTCTTGATGTACATCAATAAACTCTCATCCTGTGGAAATACACTCCCTTCAGTGCAGATGAGAAGCACTACAGACCTGTTAGTCTTTTTAAATGCATTTATCTGATTTATTTGACTAATTTACTTTCCTTGAATTTTATATGGTTTTAGCAGATAAATCATGATTGTCTTTGATAATATATTTCTTTAAACAATAGTGTGTATTTATTCCTCTTTTTTATGTCATCTGCTAATACATGTGCTAATTGTCCGAATTTTCTGCTGGAGTGGACAGCCTGGCCCTGACCCCTGCATGTGACAAGCTGCCTCACTGCTAGTTGTCTGCTACTGGCCAGCAAGATTTAGCATTCACTTTCCTTTCAGAGCGTGAGGGTAGGACATGGACTGGAGCTCTTGTCACGTTTTATAGTAGCTCAGCTCATTTAAGCAGAACTTTAAATCAGTTATTTTACAAGGAAGCATTCAGTCACTTCACTGCTAGTGGGAAATGTTTGGTGAAATAGCGGTGTCCAAAGCCTCCATTTAAATGAACAGTGTAGGCCTTATTTCAGGGTGGAATAGTACCAGCCTGTTTATATGTTTTCATCTTTATTTCATTGATAGTAGGCAATGAATTAGTCGTTTACCACCAGTGTTGGCTTTTTATTTGGTTTATGTACAAGTCCTTTTTTGAACTTTGTCAAGAAAAATAAGAGATACCATGCACTGTTTGGAACTGTATTTTATATAAAGGTAGTTTTTTTCATTTACTATTGCCATGAGGAAAGTGAAGGCTGTGTGTAATACAGCTGTGGTGTTTGTGTCCAGCATCAATATCTAGACTGTTTGTGTCATAGGTCAATTCTGTGTAATTAAACCAAGTGGAACTAGTTGGTGTGTATGTAATATCTAATTGAAATGAGAGTTACAAATAAGTCATTATATGAACAACACTGTATTTAGTTATCTTAAGTAACATCCTGTGGGATGGACTCTCTGTATGTGTCTCCAGTGTCCAAGGAGCTTTAAAGGTCTTGGAAAAGCAAGAATTTTTTGGAGATAGGATGTTTTGTGTTTACCATCCTAGCCATAGGATACAGAGAGTTTATTTCAGAGAGGCAGTAGGGTTCAAATCTCTCCTGCAGGTATCTGGGTAGGACTGAGAACCAGCAACCAGTGTAGAGTCCAGCCCCAGCTACTCAGCTTCTGTTTGTAACCACTGGAACCACTTTTCTTCCTTCTTTCTCCCAGTCTGCCGAGGGGCAGTTTTAAACAGACCCCAGACAACAGGAAGGAAGACTGCATTGCAAACGTAGATAAAGTGAACACCAGCTGTTCGCCCTTCTGCAGAAACTATACAGCTGCTTCCTGGTGTCTGCTAGCCATCTCCATCAAACCTCAGAGTCCACCTCAAGGCAGTTGAGAGACTTGGAGAGCAGAGCTAGTGAAGCTGATGCACTTTGCAGTTTCACAAACACAGACCTGAAACCAGGTATTCTTCCTGTGAAGAGAGATCAGGGAGGTGGTAGAGCGCTCCGGAGGGCCCCCGTATCTGCCTTGGTTTGATTGCTCGTGCACAAACACCAGGGAACCAGGGTGACCTTCCAGGACTCCTGCATACACAAGTGAGGCTGTGGCCAGTTCATTCTGTTTGCTGTCCCTGCCCTCTTTCCTGCTCTCTAGAAAACATACTGCCATTGTCTGAGCTCGTGTGGGTTGCTGCCACAACAGAGACCTTCAGGAATGTTTTGTTGGCTAAGAGATTTGATTTACGGAGATCGATGACTTGAAAATTGAGCCACCTGTCTATTTTAGCTTAGCATTTGGTTTGTAGATTTTGGTCGATGCTTTCAAGAAAATACCAGGGCTTTTTGTCATTTCTGAGAATATGCTTAAAATAATAACCATTCCTCTCACCGTCTGGTAAGTGGATTAGTTCAGCAAATTGAGGCTTTCGTTGGGATGACAGTAGGAGTGAATATTTGTCCTCAGACTCTCTCAATGACCCTTGTCTCTACTGTTTCTTTTCTAGAAATTGAAAGAATACTGCATGCACATTTGATATTGTATTTAGTCTCTCAAGATGGCATCCCAGGTCTGATGTTCAATTAGGGAGTACAGTTCTGTAATCCTTATTTAATTAGAACTCCGTGTCTCACTCCCTGGGAGTTGCATTTGTAATTGGATTCTCACAAGTGAGAATATGCAGAGGCCACCTCAAAGGAAAGCTATAATTTGCTAATGTGTCTTACTTACCTGTAGTTCTTCGAGAATGTTTCCTCTGCATATTCACATTATGGTTCCTGTCCGCATTCTGTTTTTCCTTGGATTTCTGCTGCTCTACAGTTGCGGTGTTTAATAAGAATAACTGAAGCACTGAGCACTGTACAACTCTCCAAAATCTCTGATCACTTGGTGTCATGAGATGGCACTTGTACAGTCCTAGTAGTCACTGCTCTTCTAGGATGTTCCTGTAGTTCACCAGCACTGGAGAACCAAAACCCACTGGTGTGAATATGCAAGGACAGCACTCTCAAAGAGCAAGTCATTGGTAAGTAGTTTGTTGTTGGTTTTGTGTGTGTGTGTGTGTGATTAACCAAATATTTCTGACATTGTTTTGTAAATTCTGTATTTGTAAATTCACTCTGTACTCCTTATGATAAAAACAGCCATCATTCTGATATGTGAGATCAATTTTAAAACTGTCATCTTTCTGGCAAAAAAAAAAAAAAAAGTATCTGTGTTTTTAAGTCTTTGATGTGAACTCAGGTCAGTTGTAAATTGATGTTACTATCAGTGTGTAGGTGTGTACGCACCGGAGTTACGTATATTTCTATCAGACAAAAACGCACTGTTACAGTGCAGCATTATATACTTTAGAATAGCACTCTTAAAAAATTGTATTAGATTAGACAGCAGTGTTAGTCGTTGATCAAAAAAAGTCTTCTAATGGTGTTAACAGTATTAATTCTAAAAACATTCTCTTGAAGAACATCAAATGTATATTGCTTTTAACTTCTAAATTCTTTTCTAAAAACACATTTTTGTTGTTTTTTTTTTCCCCAGACATGGAATTCTGTGAGACGCCCCATATTCTGTGCTCTGGCTACCAAACAGATTTACATGGTGTATCAGAGCACAGCTACCCACTAGAGGTGGGCTCAGACGTGGATACTGAAACCGAAGGGGGAGCATCACCAGATCATGCCCTGAGGATGTGGATGAGGGGGATGAAGTCAGAACACAGCTCCTGTTTGTCAAGCCGGGCAAACTCAGCATTGTCCCTGACTGACACTGACCATGAGAGGAAGTCTGATGGGGAGAATGGTAATAAAGAAATGCATCTGACATACTGAATAGAAGTATTACTTCATTTGAAACTCTCTTATTCTCCTTTATTTTCCTCTCTTTCTTTTTTCTCCTTCATGCTTGGATCATTGTTAGATCATCTCTTATATAAAAGAGATAAAAAGATAAAAACATCACTTATATTGTGTTTATAATGTAGATGAAGAATAAGACAAAAAAATGAGACAATGATTTTGTTAGAATGTGTAATTCTAGAGAACAATTGCTTTCCTGTGTTGTCTCTCTTTATGCAATAGGAAAATTACCATTTCCATTTAGTGACCTATGAATTAGGTTCTTAAATATATCTTTATGTATACACTTACATCATGCATTTTGTATACAATCCATCCTGTATTTGCTGGCTTTTGAACGTAGCTTTAAGACCCGACAGTTAGGCTATATCTGAAGAGGTACCTTTATCAGCAGGGCAGAGTGAGGTGATCTTTGTCAGATCACAGAATCCCAGAATTGTGGGGGTTGGAAGGGACCTCTAGAGATCATCGAGTCCAACCCCCCGATCTTGGTTCTGTGCATGGAAGTTGGATTTCTGGGTTAGTAGTTCTTTCTTCTTTAAGTACTCATTCTCTTTCAGGATCCTTTTACTTATTTGCTTATCTTATGTTTTAGAAGTGGAAAATGTGTATTTAATTGAGTAATGGGGAAAAAAAAATCAACTGTTCATCTCAACACATGAAAATTAATGAAAATCTGTTCTATTTCTTTAAATAGTATAGTAAGAATATGTGAACAAATTTATCATCTTAACATCAGCAAGCTTAGATAATATCTCAATTTGTGTGTTTAACAGATACGTGTAGGAGCTGGATTTGTTGATCCTTGTGTGTCCCTTGCAACTCTATGATTCTATTGTAGTTAATGTAGTTAACCAAATACTCAACTACATTAGTAGTTAAATGTACTTCAATAAATGTTTAAAAAAAAAAAAAACCAATAAGAGATCAGGGAACCAGTGAAAGTGGCAGATGACACTTCAGTGTTGACAGTGATATATTTTAGTGTATCTATAGGAATAATATGAAAAAGGATTCACTCATGAATATCCCTTTTATATTTATAATATGAATGAATTTAATCAATTTAAATTCATTTCTTACATGATGTAGCATATAACAGAGTAGTCCTTCTGCATGTAGATTGAATATTTGAGTCTTTGCAAGCTTTATAACAACTTTTTAATTAAAGTGATTCATGTTCTAGGTGCTTCAATAAAAAATTTTAACTAAGAAATTGGGAGAGGAAAGCAAGTGCAAAATTAAACTGGAAGTGAAAGAGAAATGGAGACCACAAGCTTAAATGAACTCTAAGTTTTCTTCAGAGAGGGTAGATAGACTGAGTGTAGTGTTACTTTGGGAGCTGAGTATTTATAATAATTAGTCTTGAAAGTTAATGTGAGTAAATTTGAAGACAATGTTGATTCTGGCTATATTCACTTGTATTGTCTGGTACCTCACTGGTTGGTTCATAGTCAAGAATTCTGATCCAGAGAGCAACTTGTTTTCCATTTGGGTTGGCACTCAGTAACAAAGCATTCTTAGAGCACAGACATTCTTAAATCTCTTCCTAAACGAAGTAATACATGTCGAATCTTTCTCTTTTTAAGCAGTTATTTGTGCAAAAAGCTTTACTGGGGAGCTGCAAGTGCTGCATTTATCCCTGTCAGTTGCTACCATAGAAGTAGACTTTCTTTATGCCAACCAGAAACTTCTGTGGTGTGAAAATGGTTGTTTACATCAGAGCCATTGCTAGAAGTTCATGAAATTCTGATTTTTGTGATACTGTGCTGTAAAAATAGATTTAGAAATTCTGGCTGCAGAAGGGTTGTCCAAATGCCGTGTGGGTACAGCTAATTTGAAACAGGAGTAAAATTAATGAGGAAGATACTGTTGTTGCATTGTTTGAGAAAACTAAGTGCTATTACTCTGCGTGTTTTGAAAAGTTCTGTTGATTTCTGTTGTTTTTTAATCCGTGAGCAAAATCCTGCTACAAATGCATAATAGCTTTTTAGGTAATGCAGAATAGTCATATGTATAGACACAGGTAAACCTGTTTTCAGGAAATGTTTTGCTTTGTAATTCCAACTGTACTGCTACAAATTTTATTCGGTAAGCTATTCCTTGAGTTTTTCCTATCCATGCAAAGCTCTAGAGAGGTTACTTGACACAAGATATATCTGTACCTGCAGTACTGTTCAGTGCAAAGATCAAACTAACTTAAAAGGGACAAGCTGCTGACTCACAAATCTGATAAGGGTGTAAGGAGGTCACATGGACTGACTGAAGTTCTTAGCTTTGAGTGCTAAACTAATAGAATAAGGTATTGAATGGTCATTTGCATATTCCATATTGTTGTTATTACTGTGCAGACATAACCTGAAGATTGAATAAATAGAAATTATTCCAGATAAGGCAAAAGCCACTGATCCTGCACTGTCTTGAGCTTTTTTATTTTTATTTTTTGTTTGAAAATCTACTTGAGTTTATCAAAGACAGATTCTCTTATTGCAGGGATGGAATGTTGATGGGTATGGAAATATTTTTAGTTCTACAGAACAATTGTGTTCTAAAGAACAAGTGAACAGACGAAGCACAACCTTTTACTTCAACCCCTGGATCTTTGTGAGGGCAGTGGTTGAGTGGGTGTATCTCAGAACTCTATCTCAATAGCTGTAAAAGTGACCTGATTTTATTTTTTATAAACCTTTTTTAAGTCCTTTGTATTGGTATTCTGGGGACGTGGCTACTGCATTTACTGCCTGTTAATCTGAGAACATGTATTCTAATGTAAAAGATCAGTAATAACCTTAGAAATGTATATGAGGTAAGCTTGAACCCAAATCTAGTGGAAAAAGTTAAGCATAGCATGTCAGTACTTAATGCCATTAGAAAATTATAGGTACTGACTCAAACAATTCTGGTCTTGAGTTTTTGTCTTGCAAAGCTAACAGTGCCTTCTTACTCCAAGTAGCTAATCAAGGTTGTAAATTTTCTCTTGGATGCACTTTTTTCATAATCGGTATACTTCATCATGTATTCTAACTAGCCAGATTTGAGAATTTATTTGAGGAATGTTTTCCTTCGTAGACAGACCAACTCTATCATTATCCCTGTTTAAACATACTCTGTTGTTTTGAAAGCATTGAACAGATTGCGTGAAATACCAACATTCCCATTTAAATTAGTGTTGTCAACGCTAATGGCAACTAATAATAGCCTATTAGTGCACAAACTGCCTGAGGCTTTGCCTGAGGCTAAGCAAAATATGTATTAATGGAAAGTAATGAACGACCAATTTCTTGGGGATCATTGGTTATCTTGGAATGGTATAAACACTTCTATTTTAATACAAAAAGTGCTACTCTGTGCTAAGTGAACGTAAATTTGGGGCAGAAATGCTACAAAATAACAAAAATAGTTACTCCATTGAAGAAGACTGCATAGAATGGTTTGGGTTGGAAGGGACCTTTAAGATCATCCTGTTCCAAGCCTCAGTTCACTGAAGCAATGGTATCTGTCACTGCAGAATATCAGAACATTGAGTTCAGTGGTTTAGTCTGCCAGAATACTGAGCTGGCACATCTTGTTTTTGTTTTTTTTTTTCAAATATGTTTTTCTAGAACAAAAGTACAGGTAAGAATAAAACCCTGATCTACAAAAAGGGTTGTCTTTGGTCATGTATCTAAAACTACTCAAATGCCACGAAACTGCATCCCTTACCAGCCAGTGTGCTGGTAATGGACTGAAGTCCATTTTGTATCCATGCACTCTTCCCTACTGAATCATTCATGCAGTTCTTGTGTTTTCCTTTACCGATTGCCCATGCAGTCATGAAGCAGTGTGGTTTACCTCAAGTTCATTCATGCCATGCTGCAATCCACTTCTAAGCCACATTTGACTTATTTGCACAGCCACCAACTCTCAATTTTTATTACCACATCTCAGCTGCACGCTAGTAAGGAATTCTGTGGTAACACAATCGTTAACCTGTTTCAGATTTTCAGATGGTTATGAAGTCCTTTAAAGACTAATTGGTTTTGCTTACTCCGGAAACAGATTTTTTTTGCAAGTAGTTACCTTTTCTTTAGTAAGTACAGGGAACCAGCATAATGCTGGATTCCTGCTCCATGTGAAAGAACACTCACACTTTGAGCCAAATTCACGTTCAATTCCTTTGTCTGCCTTCTTTTATGACAACTTGACTTTAACTCTAATTCACAATAGCTTCTTTGAGATTTGCAAGCAAGAAATTAGTGTCTTTCTACAGACTGAAATACCACTAGATTGATCACGGGATATAGCTGTAGAGTGTTTGAGGCCAGAGGATGTTTTTTTTTTTTTTTTAATAACATACTTGTCACCTAAAAACAGCAAGAAAAAGAAATGAAGAAACGCATCTGTTTCCATTTTTTCCATGTAAATTATTGGGAAGCCTCTTTCTTAACATCAGTATCCAGGATCAGGTTCTAATTGGAGTAATACATTTTAATAATATCAATAATTTTAAACAGCCAATTGTAAAGACAAAATGTTATCAGTTATGTGTGAGGAGAATAAACGAAGAGCACTGAAGATGAGCTCTTTGCCTGTGCTCACACAGTGAACCAGTAACAGTGTCAGATGGTCCCTAATTCTCAATCCTGGACTAAGTTTTGATTTTAAAAAATATCAAATATATTTAATATTTAAACATATATTTAAAATATAGATCAATCATAGCTTTACTGGCATCAATACAAATCAGTTCTGATGAGGTCAGAATTTAGTTCCTCTCTCCTCGATAAAACATGCTTTCCTTTGTAAGTCTGTATTTATTGGGCAACAGATCAAAGCTGAGTTTAATGGCATAGAAACATGTAGGATTAATATTGTGTAATTCACTTAAGTATTTGTTTTGTACCTTGGGAGCAGTGGCCCATTTAATAGAGTTTTTGACTTTGCCTAAATCTTTGAGGATTTTTCACTTCGGTTGTTGGGTAGATATGTCACTTTGGGGCAAGTCTCCTCAGCAATTTGCACTTTGGGTTCAGTATCCACTAAGGGGGTAAAGATGCTTAATTAGTAAAGAAAATGTTGAAATTGCTGATGCAGTATGAGAAATGCAGCTTTGTGAATGCTGTAGATATTCAAAGGGGGAGGATTAAGCTAAGGACAGGGTTCTGATTTAATTTATTGTGTGTGTCAATAGACCCACTGCGAATTCACACCTGTTTAATTTAAACTTGAATCTAGCTCTTCATAAACGTCCTGTGTTTTAATGCAAGCAATTGAGAACATTGGGATTAATGCTGCTGTTATTTACTGTTATTTTGTAAACAAGCCAGTCATTAGGTTGATGGCTCATGTTCTCAGTTCTCCAGGAAATTATTACCAACAGCTACATTATAAAAACAATGCCTGCTCTGAGAAGAGATATCCATGTGATTCTCTATGCAGGATTTTGTTTGTAGTAACAATGTCTGTCTGAAGTATTTCTATTAGCTACTGTCCTGTCACTCTTTGTTTACAATGGTGCAATTAGGAAATTGAATGACTAATTTGCAAGTGGAGGAGTTAGGTCAAATATGTGCATGTAGCTTGAAAATACAAAGGTAAACATCGGTCTAAATCCCATTCTGTGCGTGTCATTTATTATTTTCCTCTCCATTCCTAGTGTGCTTTACGTTGCCATTTCTTGTGGCAAGGATTGCACATAAGATCCCGTTTCGATGACTGCCTGTTGGGTGCTTCCAGTCACCTGGTGGATTAAGGCAGCCACAAAGTTTACACAGAAACCCAGAGCCCCATTGTGAAATAGCTGGAATGTTTGGAGTTTACTGAAGGCTGTCAGTTATTTGATATATGATACTCTTGGATATTTGACAGGAACAGGACAGTATTCCTCCCTTAATAAAAGACTTATTTTGCTTCTGTCATGTTTTGTTTTTTGTTTTTTCTCTTTTAGTGTTTAAATAGTATTTATGTTAGTTGCTTCTACTGTTGTTTCAGAGAACTCTGTGTCAATGGAACTGCAGGAATCTCAGCAGTAACATAGCAATGTTTTTTGTGTGAGATTTGGAGTATACATCAACATTGTTACTGCTCTGCTGGAGCTGTTCAGGGTGTAAGATCTTTTTGTTGACCTCAGAGAGGTTCCTTTGGAAATGTTACTGTCTCAAAGGAAGCATGTAAGTCATCTGAATTGCTTTGGATAAGTAGGACATGCTTCTGTAAGCACTGTGGCATCACCTCGGTTGTAATATCATGACGTTCTTGCATTTGTGCCCCTGGTATTTAAGCCCTTTATGAAATTTCTCATACCTGGAAAGTTAGCTAATGATGAGTAGTTGTTTGTCAGTGTTATGGGGAAAATTCTGCCCTTTAGAAAGACAGTTTCATTACTTATGCTGGCTGACATGGGTATTACACCTGTCTATTTGTTGTTTTAATCTTTACATTTTTCATATGCTATATTACAGTCTTTGTTGTTGAAATATTCCCTTTTTCATGTTTGTCTTGTAAGCGCAATGAACGTTAATTTAAAGGCAAACATTAGAAAGTAATATTTTACATTAAAAATAATAAAACAATGTTTAGAACATAACAAAGAGATTTTATGTATTCCGTAACTCAAATAACCTTTGCCCACAGCATAGTAAAATGCAGCTGTGCATTTGAGCAAGATTGTGTAATATTTTTAGCATTGCTGTTTTGTTTTCTTTCATTGGTAACTCAGAGCGCGGAGGGAGGGGAGCTTGAGGAGAGCAGTCAGGTCTAATTTTTATCCCAGAGATGAGTAACTTGGCTGTAGAGCTCAAAAACAATCTCTTGACTTTCCCCCCGTGTGTTATGCAGAAAGGATAGTGAATGTGGCTTAAGGAGCCTGTAGCAATATAAATTATTGCTCCTTCTTTCTTTTAAATCCTTTTGACTTTCTCAGGCAGAAATGAGCATGCAGTAGAAGTATTTCCACAAATATTTTACAATGCAAGATGATGTTGTGATGCTTCTACAATTCTTGGGAACTGTTATGTAGGCAGCCATGGAGGTAAGCAGTGAGAGCAGATCGGCGTACAGCCCCTGCCTTTTTTGTCCAAGCACTGCAATGAGGGTTAGCCAGCCCTTCGTTCCAGCAACCTCGGTGAGAACAGGGGGCCCCTGAACAAAATACTGCTCTGGAACATTTATCATGAATTCTACATGAGGACAGCTCTGAACTAGAAACTGTTCAATTCTAGACAATAGACGTGTCTGTCCCAATGTTTTATTTACATTGTTTTACTATTAAATTTATAATGTTTTATTTCTCATCTTCTTTGGTTAAAATTTAAAATGCATTTGAAGATCAGAAAGCTGTTTTGCAGAAACAACCTGCAGTCATTTTATACATATTTCCTTTGGAATAAAATATTTATTTTAGTTTAGTGCTGGTACTTTTATGTACTTATTTTGAATGATAAGCAATTCTTGCTTATATGTTTTAGCATGCAAATGTTCCTTGCAGTTGGAACCTGGTTTTCAGCAAAGTTTGGGATGTTCTGTTGTAAACTGCAAGTTGTGCATCATTAATTAGTTCAGTACCCGGGTAACAGGAAAATTTGTGAATACTGATCAGAGGAGATTATTAAGGCTACTAGACAAACAAGATGAAATTATTCGTATTTGCTTCCTTGCACCCTCAGCCAATATTGTTTTCAATACAGATGTACCTGAGAGCTTCTTTTTCCCCCCAACAAGATGCTCTTCAGAAATTTCAAGTTGTGAAACAGTGAGATAAAAGCCAGTGATCTAACGAAAGAGTACAAGATTGGTAATGAATGGAGAATACCGACAAATTACCCTTTAAGGGCTTAGCAAGGTTTAATCTAAATATAATTTCTTCTTAATAATATGAGATCTCCTAAGAATTTATTATTCTGGCAGTCTGGCAAAAGATTGTTCATTCTTTCTCTTCAGCCTTTTTTCCCCATTTTGTAGCCATTTAATTCATTGCGTATTAAATTACATGCAAAAGTCTTCTCTTCCATTTTCAAATTTGTTAGTCGTTCATTTCCTGTTGGGGAGCATGATGAAGATCAGCATAAATCTGCATTATTCAAAAGTATAAATATTAGCATTATTCAAAATTATAAATATTAGCATATCCTCATCTTACAAATGGGAACTATTGATAGCAGCAAATAGCTTTGGTGAGAGCATCAAGAAGAAACAGAAAATGGAAAAAGTGGCTGCTTTCCATGGTTGTAACCTCTGCAGTCTTCTGAAAATGAAAGCTCACCCAAACATATTTGATGAGTTTGTCTTTTTGCAACACAGAATAAGATAAGAATGGGAAATGGTATATAAAATTACAGTTGCTTTGTGCAGAGTAATACAGATCCGAATGCAGCTCTTCTCAACTTGCTTTTATATACAGCTTGTATGAAATGAAGTGCAGTATTTTAGATATTAATTTTGTTTTCTTTAATCGTAACTAGCTCTATTCCCCAATTTCTTATTTTGTAACAGGAGCATAAGAGAATCTGAATAATTAGCTCTTCTAGAATATGGGCCTAGGAGCACTGAATAATTCCTGCAGGCTGCTTCCTCTCCCTAACAGATGTTTTTGAGTAATATTTTAATTAGAGTCACATATTCTGACGACTAATTATGTTGCCAATGTTGTTTCTTTATCTTAAGTTTCTACTCCAAATGATTTGCAATGTAGATCTTATGTTGTTCTTCACAATGCTGACTTTGAATTGAGCAGCACGTGTCCACGCCTGGTAGCAAGATACTCCACGTGAGATACGTTGGCTGTTCCGAGGAGCAGCCCCTTGGGCAGCAGACCAAGTGGTGTAAAGTAGCTATGTTCCTTTGCCTTGTGCGTATCCGGAGCAGGAGCTGTGGAAAGTCAGCGACCCTGAGGTTCCTTTGTACTACGACACCAAATTTGCTGAAAGACCTGTATGCTGGAGAAAATGACTGCAAGTGGGGGATGCCTTAGGACATCAGGTCAGGGTTACTCAATGCTATTCAGTAGAAACCTTGCTGAAGGCAGCTTAAACTACCGAAAGAATGTAAGAAAAACAATGTTTGGGGCACTCCTAGGCTATATGTAGTTTTTATTATTGTTCATAGCACTTTCCTCACCTCATCAGTTTTAAAAAATCATGCCATTATACCTTCTCTGGCACCATTAGGAAAGCAAGCAAGATAGCTTGTTGGGCTAGATCAAAAATAGGGAAAAAAATCAATATTTGAACAAAAGTCAAGTTTAAAGAGAAAAATATTTGTACCTGTTAAATGTTCTCTTATTCTTAAATGCTAAGCATGTTATACATTTTTGAGCACATGAATATCAACGATTTTGAATTTGTGTGACTCCGGCTACTAGACTTTATCCCTTTTTTTCATTCTCTGAAGATTCCATGTAGTTATAGTGTTGTTTATGTAATAGATACTGCAGAGTGTTATTCCAGTTTAATGCAGCTGATGTTGTCTCATTTTAGGGGTGTATTTGTGGAGCAGTTGAATGTTATTGATGAACTGTTAATTTTCTTTTGGCTTATGAATGCAGTCATTGTAATGAGCATTACTGAATGTTGCTCTGGGCTTGTTTACATCGATGTAATAAGCATGCCACTTGTTTTGGAGCTGAAAAAAATCACATTTGTAAATGGGTTTGAAATATTTAGTGGTGATTTATTCTTAACTTTTGCAAAATATTATTACTCTTCCTATTATTCAAACACCATGGCTGAAGAAGCATCAAAGGTATATTTCATGTGGGAGTGGGTAAAGCTATTTTTTTAATGAACCAAATATTGAAGAGAGTGTTTCCTTTTGCTGTGGTATGTTCGCCCATAGGATCTTCACCATGTTATCACCCCACCTAGCTGTAACTCAGCCTGTGGGTTGCTCAGCATTTGTAGGAGAATGAAGTGGCTCCCTCCTGCACTCTGAAGCAGTGCCTTTGTCTTGTGGAAAGATAATGAGCAAAAAGGGCTCTTCTTGCCACAGATACTCCTGAGGTTGTCCATAGTTAGTCAGTAGAGAAATACACTTAATCTAAAGGATATTATTTTTGTCTTTCAATGTGACTTTTAAGCTGCTTGCAGAATATGATTTTCCCTCCGTGCCTGCAGTTATTCTTGTGCAAACATAAAGCAAAAAATACTTGTACTTTATTTGTACCACAGCCATGGGTGAGTGTTGTTTAGACTTAACGTGTTCCCCTCTCATTGTTTTGTCTAATGGCAATTTCAGTAGGCTTTTCTGGTTTGAGAACAGCATACTTGATTAACTCTTCCCCAAACAGTGCTTTCAAGACAGTAAACTTTCTGTCATTACCCAGTCATGTTAAGCTCTTTTGGAGCAAGCACTTTACTGTTTGCTGAAATGGGGAAATCACAGTGCATGCTTTGAATTTATGCTTTTCTATGTATTTGGTATAAACAGATAAATTCAGTTGCACAGTTGGAAAGTATCTGATGTAATTTACTTGCAGCTTATGTGATTTGAATCTGCTTGAACTTATGATACTGGGATCGTATAACACAGCTGCTTGCTGGTAGTGGATCTGTAGTAGTTAATGGGATCTGATGAGTAGTGCAGTATTTATAGCTCAGCGCTAGAAGCTTTTAATTTACTTTATACTTACGACAAAACAAATTATGGATGCTTGTACTTTTTGATTTCCACGAAAATATCAGAAGCAGAATGTACTGAAGTGTCACTTACTGTTGCAGGTTCTCAAACTCCTTCACAAGTTAGTGGTGTCTTCAGTGGTTTTTTTTAGCTGCTGGTCTTCATGAACCAGATCTTACTGGCTGCAGCACCACCACATAATGGGGGTGGCAATGGATTGCACTCTCTTGTCCTTTTGCCAGCAAAGGGTACGGGTTTGGGTTGTGCTGCTGATCCCAGGTAGGGATGGAACACTTGCTGTAAAGCTCAAAAAGCTTTCCAGAATATGACATGGTTTCCTTTTGTGAGAAATGTGGTAGTGATAAAGTAGACAGATAAATTACTTTTGAGAGGTTGAGATAGAGAATCTATATCCAGCTCACAAGGATAGTTGCCTTCCTGATATAATTGTAAAAGACTTAGCATAGGCCTGGCCAGAGGCCATATCTTGATAAGTAAGGTGATATATATGTGTTTGTAGCAGCTCATTCAAATTAGTTCAACTATAAATAAAAAGCTATGCCTACACATGGATTTGCAACGTAAATTTTCCTGTAGGGAATGGTGCAACAGTATAGTCATCTTCAGGCTCTAATATGCTGTCCAAACTTTAAAGAAACATTCTTGTCTCAGTATCCTAAATGTGACTAAAGAGTCCTAAAGACTAAAAAGTCCTGAACAGTCATTCCTTTCTGGCATTGCAAGAGAGGAGCAAGAAGCTGCTGCTCTGAAAAAGGTGCCTCCCTCTACTGAAAACAGTGTATGTTCACTCATACATAGTTAAGTGCATTTGGGATTGGCTGCTGGTGTTCTGCCAAGTCCCTGCTGCGTTTTGTTGTTGTCTCTCTGCCAGTGGACTAAAGGATGCTGCAGCCCTCTGAAATCTGCCTGCTTTGATATGAGGATATGAGAGATGATATGTGCTTGGGGAAGCCCTTGCATCCCACTTCTTCCATGTTCTAGTTTAGCATCAAAGTATTAAGAAAGAGGTTTGTGCCTTTGTCAAAAATCTTTAGCTCATCTCACCCCCACCTCAGAAATCCATGAGATCAGGGCTGTTCCAGTGTTTCCCCACTGCTTCAACAGAGAAAGACCTTACCTCCCATTCTGTGCAAGTGTGGGGGCTAGCAGGTGCTGGTGAACACGTGAAGGTCGGCACCACTGCTGTGGTCTGCCAGTACTGCGGTGCCAAAGGCAACAGAACCCCAGCATTTCCTCCAGTGTCTGTAAGAATTCACATTTAGAAGTGCAGTTCATCCTTTCTAACAAGGGGCACTGCCCAAATGCTTTGTTGTCATGTGTTCAGTGTGCCTACAACTATCTTTTTGTCTTTGCTCGCGGGGAAAATTATAATTGAGTCATTCTTCCTCAAGCCTGCCTGGCTGTATGTTCAGTCAGTTCAATGTTTATCCCAACAGTCCAATCAGTGATTGCATTGAGTATTTTTCTTCTAGCCTGTGATTCTGTCTCCATTCTAGCTTTTTAATTTTTATAGTTCACTTCCTTTAGAACAGCAAATTCAGCTGTGTTTGATTGTGTGCATATTTTGCCAGGAATATAATCTCCTGAATACAGATTTCTCTATAGTAGCTAATAACCTGCAGTTCTTGGAAGCTCCTTTTTCTTTTTATAACCTATCTCTTTTTCCAATACACTTTCTGATTACTGCACTATGGTTCGATTTTTATTGGATCGTTTTAGAGCATAATAATTCATTTCTGATCCCTAGTACCTCTTGTCCATGTCTGAAGCGATCCACATTATTACAGTCACTCATTTTTGTTTACATCTTTCCTCTGAAGACAGTCTTCTGCATTTTGTCTCTAAATACCCTTCTGGCTGGCATCACCATTTTAGTCTTCTGATATCCAATTTCCTTTTAATACAGAATCAAATAGAATGCATTTTCTGTACTTTACCGGTCAACTCTAGCTGATTTTTTTTTTTAGCTTACTTGTAAATAACATATAAATTGCTTGGTGGCTAATAATGCCAAAAAAAAAAAAAATCAGAAAATTGTGGAAAATAAAGTAGAGAGATTGTTCTATACTAAATACATTTTTTTAAATGAAAGCTATAAATACCACAAAATGTGTAGATGTATATTACTTTAGAATTTAAACAATGTTTATTCATGTTAAATAAAGAGCCATAATAAATTGATAGTCTAAATCTTCATTTCTTAAAAAATTAATCTGTGGAGAATTATTTGCTAAGTCCTAGCTTCTGTGATAGATTACAATTGGTTACCTTCTGTTTGGGAGAAGGAAAGAAAGAAAGAAGAAAAAAATACACATCCCTTCACATTGCAGAAACCTACCCAAAGTCCGCAGTTTGAGTTAGATTTCTCTGTCAAGCTTGGTAATAACAGCTGAAATACTGAACCATGATCAAATTTGTAATGAGAAGTTAAGAAAAATGGCACTGAATTACCATTTTCAAATAGTTTCAGCTCATTTTCTTTTAAGGCTTTAGGTTTGTGCAGTCACAAAACAAAATATCATGTATGTCTTGAATTTGTGCATCTCAGCTGATAAATTTGCTGTTGTTTCTTAGCTTGACTTGCACAACTGTTACACTAAAACTTCAATTAATTTGAAAAGTGGGTGTTTCAAAATTCAAACTTCTTTAGAGACCTCCCTTATTTTCGTACATTGATCCATGCGCAGACACAAGAAAAGCAAACATTCCAAAGAGCAGCTGAGCGGGCAATACAACATACGGTTTTGTTCATATGAATTCATAATTCTAGTTGGAGAAGTTCTCCAGCTCACTTAGGCCAAGCAGCTTCTGTTGGTAATTTCAGATTTGACCCTTCTTCGGATACTTCCAATGAGCAACTAGAATAGTCAGCAGATAAATAGGAACAATTCACTACAAATTCTCTACTACATGTCTTCCTTACAGTCTCACAGCTCATTTGATCCTACAAATATTTCCTTCATTTTCTCTTTAAATAGAGAGAGAGACCTGAAAACAGATGGTAAACTTCAAAGTGTTTCTATTCTTGATCCACCATTTTATTTCCTTAAGAGTAGCAGAACAAGGAACAGCCTTCTACAATCTAACCTGATTGCTTTTATAAATGCCTATCAGATACAATGGCATTTCAGAACTCAACACCTTTGAATTAATTTCTTGACTTTTCAGTGTTGCTTGCTCGTGCTCATGTAGGGGCACCTAGGGAATTGGTTAGAGATATGCTTCTGGGTCACCTCAGTCGTATGGTAACCTGGTGAATGTGACTGAAATTTGTAGTCATCCTAAACCAAAATAGACTATGAGAAGAAAGCCCAGTCTCTTTGAGCTGTTGTGGCTAAAACAGGACAAACTGTAGTGATGAGAAAGCCCTAGTTATCTCCATGCTGCCAATACAAAGCATTTGGAAATATTTGTTCTCATTGTACAGGATTTCCTCTTCATTTTAGCTTTTATAGTATTACTTTGAAATGTTTACCTGTGCTCAATATAACCAGTGAAGTTTAGCAGTTAATGAAATAGTAGGAAAAATACAAAAAAAATAAGAAGTCATAATGAGACACTGTCATGGGTGCAGCTCACAAGAAAAGGTTTTAGTTAACAGTACTGACCTTATCATTTGGTAGTTTGCTAATCTCCTAAACACTGCTTCCAGGCAGTTTATTACTTGTATTAGAATACTGAGATTCTTATGAAAGTTGAGGCTTATTTTACTTCACGTTACACAGACATGGTTAAAAGATGAGACAGTCCTCTGAAGAACCCAAGCAGTGTACATGTATTGATTTTTATCTCTTCTATCTTACATAGGTTTGTTCTGAGCTTCATATAATATGCACAAAGCTCTTAGGTACAGGGCTTAGTTATCAAATGTAAACTTCATTATTATCCTTATCTGTTATTAATGTGGTAACAATTCGGAATTTGCACAAATATTTAGTTTCTGTGTAAGAAAGCTTTTATTTTGTCAAGGATAAGTGTGTGGGTTATTTTTTATGGTTTTAATTTATTGAAGCCTTTCCCTTGTCGTCTTCAGTAGCCTAGAAGCTATAGCAATTAAAATTGGAAAGTGGAACAGATCTTTAAAATGGTGTTTGCACTTTTTATTGCTGTTATTTATGGTTAGAGTTATTAATTACTGAAAATAATGAAATATAATATCTGGACTTAAAATTCTTTGATTCTTTTTTTACTGGGGCATATTAATCCAGAAATTTCTTACAATATTAGTATTATTTTAGCTGGTTACTTCTATGTCTGAAATGGGTGAGAAGGGGTAGTGTGCCACAGAATCTGTAGCAGGGATGTAGATCTCTTTGAAAAATTATAGCAAAAGATGTCAGAAATGTGCTTCTAATCTTAAGCTGCAGACATGAAAAAAACATCATTGGTGACACAGAAGTAGATGCAGAAGACGTCAAAGATCCAGAATGATATACAGGAAATTGAGTGGGATTCAGTGCTGTGGGTAGTAACCAAAAATAAAATATTTACTGGAGTCTACTTTGGAAAGCAGTGATACTGAAAGGGACCTTAAGCTGCAGTAAATGAGATAACTGGAGCCAACAAGTCAAGTGCTACCTTGGGCTGCCTGCATGTGTCTGACTTGTCTGGGGTCTGTGAAGTACAGCAGATGCTGCTAAGACTTCTGCAACTAGCCAGTTCAACGCCAGGGATGTATGAAATTGAAGAGATTCTCAGAGGAGTGAAAATGTGATTATGTCTTCGGGACTTGTTAGTGAAGGAAAGGTCTTTTAAAGGTCTGAACGTGTAGAGAATGGCCGAGTGACACCTGAGAGGAAGAAGTGGCAATGGAAGCAGGTACAGCACAGGGTGGGAGGGGAGTTTAGAAGGTCTCTAAGGGGTGTGTGGTATCACGGGGCACTAAGAGTAGGGTACAGAATATACAGGGGAATGTATCTGCTTCCAGACATAGGCCCAGAAATGTTTTCTCAGTAGCTGTAATCTGCAGTCTGAGATGTTTAAATATGAAATCAAATATAGTTTGAGAATGATTTAGTCGTTCAGCATGGGGGTAATTTGCCAAGGGACGGTAAGCCCTTAACACCTGTAGCCCTTAGGGACTAAATGCTTTTCAAAACATGCTTAAGCTAACCCCTGCATCATTAGGGTTAACGTGAGGGTCACTGGTTGAAACAGGGGTTCAGATTGTGAAGGTGATGAGATTGGATGGGCACATCAGCTCTTGCTTCGCTTCATACCCTGTAAAACTATTATGTTTTTACTGACTGTTACATTTTTCAGACATGTCTGTTTAGAGTAGTATGAAGCAGTAAATGAAGTGGTAGAGGCTTTGTGGCTGCAGTTGTTTAAAACAAGCCAACACAATTGAGTATATACTGTAGGGGACATGACAGGCATGTGATTCATTGATTGCAGTTCTTCATCAGTTTGTAGTCGAAGAAAATAACCTAATAGATCTTTCCATCTATGACTTGTGTGATGTTGTCTATAGTTCTAGCTTCTGTCCTATAGATTTGGCAACTAGCCCAAACCCAAAAATTAATACTAAGAAATTAATTTTCTATCAGCAGAGAAGGACAAAGGCCGTTCAATTTGTTGCTTGCACAGAAAGCTTGTTGAATCTAAAGACTATACATCTGGGAATGAGCTGGTAGAATCCATTTGTAAAATAATAATCCAAAACATCAGAGACATGCTTGTGCAGTAGTCAGTTAAATAAAGGGTACTTCGTGTAGAAATCAGGTTGAGGTATTTATTTGTGTAAATCAGTTTCTGCCGCTGCTAATTGAGAAAGAGAAATTGGACTGAAATGGGAATGTAAAACAGTATGTTAACTTCACTACAACAGATCAGTGTTTTAAATGAGTTTACACAAGCATTTGGAGTGTGTAACTGGCTACCTTCTGTTTTATTATGCATTATACTGTGTGCTGCTTTTCTTTCATGACTGCAGACGAATGCACCAAAGGCATTTTATTGTCCACCACAACAGCATTATACCTCACGACTGCCCTATCATCATTATGTCACATGCAATGGTGACCCTTGGCCTAGAATTTTTTAACGGGGTGCAGAGTCAAGTCACACGTCAGCCTGGTTTTGTTTGAGGAGCGCATTGCTGCACAGAGTAGAGTCTGGCAGTGTAACCATGGGCAGGGCGGCAGGCACCCAGAGCTCCGTGCTGGTGACACAGCCCCATGGAAACCCACTGTCTAGGAGCTACCTGTACTTTGCACTGTGTTCTGGATTTTTCCTTGGGAGAAGATATTTGTTTGACCTGAGATTTTCACCTGAGGAAGGGCTGCGTGATTCAGCATGTAGTGAGTGAGTGGCTGAAATAGGAACAGAGGTGAGCTGATGCTTTTCTCAAAGTTGCTTCCCAAGTGCAAGCACTTTGCTAGCATCATCGAGCCTAGTGCGGCTGCCTCATTTTGAATTAGCTTATAAGTGCTGATAATACATCATGATGAAGGCACTTGTTCTGCGTAAATACATGTGACTATATTAATTTAATTATTGCTGTTGCTTGCATGCTAGCTAATCCATGCATTATATGAATGAGGAGGTTTCAGTCCTGGTCTATAAATCCCATTTATATGTTTGTTTCATCATGTTAGTAAAGCAAATACTAAAATCTCTACTTAATTATCTTTATTCTTTGTATAGACAAAGACCGCGAAATAAGGAGGTGAAGAAGTAAATGTGTGTGTGTGCATTGTGTAACATATTATGCCATGAAATTAAACAGAATACGTTCCTGAAGAAGTTGGAATAAGGATCTTCTGTAGCTGTGTGGAGACATATGTGTAGAGGGGAAAAAATCTGGAGCAAAGGAAACTTGTGTTCCTACATTCATCAGTTATAATAAAAGTCCATTGGTAAATTAAGAGCTTCAAGCAAAAAAAATTTTACAGTGTCACCACCTTTGTTAAACCTTACTCTGCAGCAGTACTGAATGCTCCTCTATGCCCACAGGTACATTTTCAATGTAGCTGTCCTATATTCATGCTCTCTTTCAGCTATGATAATGATCATTATTTTATGAACATCAAGGCTACTTGTCAAAAAAGCTCTAGTGTCAGAATTAAAGGTGTGTATGCATATGCATGACGTTACAGGCACTACTTGTGTTTTCTGCTCGTGTCCTCGCCCTCAGTATCCCTCGCATATTGAGTGTACAGAATGGACTTTGGCAGCATGATGACAAGCAATTCAATATTTTAGTTTATGTTCATTGTTAAATGTATAGCCTTAAGCTTTATTTATTACCCCTATTCAAACCTTGCTCTTACACCAATATTAATTTCCTGTTGGCAATTCTGTGGTGCTTTTCTCTGTAATATTCGAATACTTCACAAACACTAATGTACTTCTCTTTGCAATAACCCTGGGAAGTGGTGGAGGTATTACCTCCATTTTATGGATGGTGAATTCACATACATACAAGTTAAAGTAAAAAATACCCACTAAACTTGTGCACCTAACGCAGCGGAAGAGCTGTTGATAGCAGGAGCAAGCTGTCACCTTCTCTTTGAAACCAACACTGAAAGGAGAAGAAATCAATACAGTGCTGTTTGGTTTCACAAATGCTACATGACAGCTTTTTTTTTTTATCCCCTTCCTTGAAGTTGACTTCTTTCCATGATCTGGCCCCAGACACTTTGTGTCTAAGCCGGAGCTTTACCCCAGGCTTTTTCTCCTACTTACTTTTAATTTCTTCTTTTTGTGTTTTTCATTAAAATTCCAGCCCTCTTACCGTGAATAGTCATGAGGAAGCCCGATCTCACTATTCCTGCTAAAGTAGTTATTGTGTGCTCCTACCTTCTCTCATTTTGCAATTTCTAATTTCTAACCATTCCCTTGTATCCAGATGGTTTCATCGCATCCTCTCGCTTGTGCAGGAGTTTAAATCAGATGCCTGTCTTCTCCATCCTACTTAAGTGCCATTAAACAGAGGTCTTCAGGGGTGTAAGAGGAGGAACTGCTGGCTCTTGCTCTTATTACCCAGTGCTGTCCTTGCTGGAGAAGGAAATGTAGCAGTGGGAGCAGACACCTGACCACTGTCACCCTGGGCTGACACATTCTCAGCCTCCCTCAGTGTGGAACCAGCACATTCAGGTCACCTAGAGGCCTCCGAGTGCTTCTGTGTATTTGGTTTGGATGGAAGACTGACAGAAAGGCTAATGCTATGATAATTTGCAAATCTCTTGTTCTAACAGCTTAGGGGACTTGGAGCATTGTGGAGGAAAAGGCTCCAGCAACATATGTAAAACACATTGTCCCTAACACCCTCCTCAGAGACATTTGGGGGAATCTGAGTAACTCTTGCCTGAGCACCTTGGGGTGCGTTCCTGGGATGAGAGATTTGTGCCAAATGGTTGGAATTTCAGGGAAAACAAACCAATGCAAATGCCATATTGTCATATTGCAGTAAGAAGTGTTTAAGAATGTTGGAATAATAGCCTATCTACTGGCTTCCTACAAATTTTCGCTAAAAATAATTCATTCAAAAATAATTCAAGATTTTTTTATATTCTGTAACATTAAATTTGTGGTCTGCACCCTACTACTCCCCAGTGAATAATTAATTCTGCAGTACTTTTGGCCCCAGATCTCCAGCATGTTCCCTGTTACGTGATTCTGATATGAGTGACATTTGTGATTTGACCAAAATTATCAATTTGAGTACTGTAAGTCGGGCACTCCTGGGCACATGGTGAATGCATTTGTAAATCAGTTCCTGAGTTTTGGGGATGTCCAGTCATGGGATATGACTACACAGGATCATCTGCCTATACATGGTAATAGCGAATTGAGTTGTACAAAGATTTTGTAGCTTACCTTGCTAAAAACGTTTGTTCAAAGACAGTCAGTTAAAGCTCTAAATGAAGTGTGACAAAGGAAGACGCTGGCGTGTTACACGTAAGGTTTCTTTTCCTCCTGCAGGAGAACAGGTATAAATTTTCACTGCGTAAAGATTTAAAAACATATATTAACAAATGTAAACTTTGTAAGTTTGCAAGATATAATCATTTCTATTTCAGCAAGTATTTAGAGTTACCCATTATAAAATTTAAGCTTCTTTACAATAGCTTCCTATGTGAGCTTTTTAGGCTTTCTTCTGTTAACACTGTCATTCCTACAATGCCATATGTGTGCAGTTACCATGCCACCTTAGCATTTCTCTGGGAAGCTTTCCTTTCCCTTTCCCTTTCCCTTTC